>NW_023331418.1:0-40300 GCF_011100685.1 Canis lupus familiaris
CAGGTCCAGGTGAGGCCCAGGTATATAAAGAGAGTATCCAGGTCCCAATGCTGCCCAGGTAAGGACGAGAGTCAAGGTCCATGAGAGGCCCAAATATGGATCAGAGTCATGTGTTCCAGGTGAGGCCAGATGGAGACCACAGGAACCAGGTCCAGGAGAGCCCCATATGGGAACCAGAGACAACAGATCGAGGTGAGGTCCACGTGGGACACAGTTACAAGGTCCAGGTGAGGCGCTGTTGGCACCAGGGTTCACCTAGTCCAGGTGAGGCCCAGATGGCGACCAGTCACCAGATCCAGGTGGGACCAGCTAAGTACCAGATTCACCAGGCCCATGTGAAGCCCAAGGGGTGACCAGAGTCACCAGGTAAGGGTGAGGCCCAGAGGGGGAACCAGAGTAAAACAGTTTAGTTGCGGCCCAGAATGGGACCAAAGGTCCCTTTTCAAAGTGAGGTCCAAATGTGGAATAGAGTATCCAGGTCCCAATGGTTTCCTGGGTTAGGACTAGAGTCACTAGGGCCATGCAGGCCCAGATGGGAACCAGAATCACTAGGTCCTGGTGAGGCCATAGCATAAGACTACAGTCAGTAGTATCAGGTGAGCCCCTGTGGGAACCAGAGCCACTCAACCAGCTGAGTCCCAGGTCCATGTGAGGCCACGTGAGGACCAGATTCATCAGGTCGAATTGAGGCATAGCTGGGGACAAGAGTCACCAGGTCTGGGTGCGGCCTAGGTGGGGCAAGATTCAGCAGTTCTGAGATAGGTCAAAGTGGGGACGAGAAACACCAGGTCCAGGTGAGGCCAAACTGAGGACCAGAGTCACCAGATCAGGTGAGGTCCAGTGGGGGACCAGAATCACCAGGTCCAGGTGATTCCCAGGTGGTGACCAGGGTTACCAGGTCCAGGTGAGGACCAGGAAAGGACCAGATTCACCAGGTCCAAGTGAGGCCCACGTGGGGACCTGTGTCACCAGGTTGGGTGAGCCCCAGTTGGCAACCCCACTCACTAGGGCCAGGTGAGGCCAACCTGGAGGCCATGCAGAGGAACCGTGTCCCGGTGATGCCCAGGTAGGGACGAGGAGTTACAAGGTCCAGCTGAGGCCAACCTGCAGGCCATGCAGTGGATGCATGTCCCGATGATGCCAAGGTAGGGATGAGAGTCACCAAGTCCAACTGATGCCCAGATTAAGCATATTCACTAGGTCCAGGTGAGGCCCAGTTGAGGACCAGAGTCCCCAGACCTGGTTGAGGCCTGGAGGGGTACCAGAATCCCATGGTCCAGGTGACATCCAGATGGGGACGAGAGTCACCAGGTCAGGGTGAGGCCCAGAGTGGTTCCAGAGTCTTTAAGTCCAGGTGAGGCTCAGCTGTGGAACAGAGTCACCAGGTACCAATGATGCCCAGGTGAGGACCAGAGTCACCAGGTCTGGGTGATGCGCAGATAGATTAGAGTCACAAGTTCCAGGTGAGGCCAAGAAAGTGTCCACAGCAATCAGGTCCAGGTGGTGAACAAAGTCACCATGACTAGCTGAGGCCCAGATGGGGACCAGATTCACCAGGTCCAGGTGAGGTCCAGGTGGTGACCAGACTCCCCGGGTCTGGCAGAGGACCAGGTAATGACCAGATTCACCAGGTCCAAGTGAGGCCCACGTGAGGACCTGAGTCACCAGGTATGGGTGAGGCCCCGGTGGCAACCCCACTCACCAGGTCCAGGGGAGGCCAACCTGCAGGCCAGTGTCACCAGATCCAGGTGAGGCCCTAGTGGGGACCGGAGTCACCAGGTAAATGTGGAGTCTACAAGAACACCACAGGGACCAGGTCCAGGTGTGGTTCATGTGGGAACGAGAGTCACCAGGTCCAGGTGAGCCCCAGGTAGGGACCACAGTCACCGGGTCCAGATGAGGCCCAGGAATATAAGAGAGTATCCAGGACCCAATGATGCCCAGGTAAGGACCAGTGTCAACAGGTCCAGGAGAGGCCCAAATATGGATCAGAGTCATTGTGTTCCAGGTGAGGCCAGATGGAGACCACAGGAAACCAGGTCCAGGAGAGCCCCATATGGGAAACAGAGCCACCAGATCCAGGTGAGGTCCAGGTGGGACCACAGTCACAAGGTCCAGGTGAGGCGCAGGAGGCAACAGAATTCACCAAGTCCAGGTGAGACCCAGGTGGCGACCAATCACCAGATCCAGGTGCGGACCAATTAAGGACCAGTTTCAGCAGGCCCATGTGAAGCCTAAGGGGTGACCAGAGTCACCAGGTAGGGTTGAGGCTCAGAGGGGGAACCAGAGTAACCAGTTTAGTTTGAGGCCTAGAATTTGACCAGAGGTTCCCTCGTCAAAGTGAGGCCCAGGTGTGTTATAGATTATCCAGGTCCCAATGATGCCTGGGTGAGGACCAGAGTCACTAGGGCCATGCAGGCCCGGATGGCAAACAGAATCACTAGGTCCTGGTGAGGCATAGAATAACACCACAGTCAGCAGAATCAGGTGATCCCCTTGTGGGAATCAGAGCCACTCTATCCCGCTGAGTCCCAGGTCCATGTGAGGCCCAGGTGAGGACCAGATTCATCAGGTCGAATTGAGGCAT
Organism: Canis lupus familiaris; assembly: GCF_011100685.1. NCBI lineage: Eukaryota > Metazoa > Chordata > Mammalia > Carnivora > Canidae > Canis > Canis lupus. Next base: position 2,588 of record NW_023331418.1, read on the forward strand.
AGCTGGGGACAAGAGACACCAGGTCTGGGTGCGGCCTAGGTGTGGCAAGATTCTGCAGTTTTGAGTTAGTTCAATGGGGGGATGAGAGGCACCAGGTCCAGGGGAGGGCAAAGAGAGGACCAGAGTCACCAAATCCAGGTGAGGTCCATGTTGGAAAGAGAGTCACCAGGTCCAGGAGATGTCCAGGTGGGGACCAGAGTCACTAGATCCAGGTGAAGTCCAGGTGAGGACCAGAGTCACCAGATCCAGGTGAAGCCCAGGTGGTGACCAGAGTCACTAGGTCCAGATGAGGCCAGGTGAGGACCAGAGTTACCAGACAGCTGAGGCCCCGGTGGGGATCAGAGGCAACAGGTCTACTTGAGGCCCAGGTGTAGAACACAGTAACAAGGGCCAGGTGAGTCCCCGGTGTTGACAAGAGTCACCACGTCCAGGTGAGGCCCAGGTGGGGACCAGGATCACCAGGGACAGGGGAGGCCCTTGAAAGAACCAGAGTCAAAAAGTTCGAGGTCAGGAGCAGGTTGCAACAAGGGTAAGCAGGTCCAAGTCAGGCCAAAGTGGGGTTAACAGTCACTAGGGCACGGTGAGACCCAGAGGGGGACCAGAGTGAACTGGTCAAGGTGAGGTCCAGTTGTGGAACACAGCCACCGGGTCCCAGTTTTGCCCAGTTGAGGACCATGGTGAACACGGCCAGGTGAGGCCCAGATGGGGACCAGAGTCCCCAAATCCAGGTGAAGCCCAGGTGGGGACCACAGTCACCAGATCCGGGATAGTCTCAGGTGCAGACCAGAATCACCAGATCCAGGTGAGGTGCAGGTGGCAACCACACTCACCAGGTCCCGGTGAGGCCCTCGTGGGGACCAGAGTCACGAGGTACATGAGAAGCTAGAAACACTGCAGTCACCAGGTCCACAAATGTCCATGGGGAACGAGAATCACCAGTTACAGTGGAGGACCAGATGGGGATCCGACTCAACATGTCCAGGTGAGACCCAGGTGGGAACCAGTGTCACCATGTCCAGGTGTGGCTCAGGTGAAGACCGGAGTTAATAGGTCCTGCTGGGTCACTGTTAGTGAACAGTGTAACGATATCCTGATGCTACACAGGTGGGTACCAGAGACACCAGGTCCTGGTGACCCCGAGAAGGGACCAGAGACCTGAGGTCCAGTTGAGGTCCCGATGGGAACCACAGTCACCATGTCAGGTGAGGCCATGCTTAGGATCAGAGTCACCAGTTACAGGTGAGGCCCAGGTGGAGCCAGAGTCACCTGGTACATAAGAGGCCAAAGTTAGGACCAGAGTTACCAGGATCAGGTCAATCCCAGAGGGTAATACAGTAACCATGTACCGATGATGCCCAGGTAGAACCAGAGTCACCAGGTCCAGATGAGGCGCAGGTGGGACCATGTTCACTAGATTCCAGTGAGGCCCAGTTGAGGACCAGAGTCACCAGGTCAAGTTGAGGCCTAGAGGGATACCAGATTCACCTGGTCTACATGACATCCCGATGGTGAACCGAGTCCACATGTCAGGCTGAGGCCCAGAGGGGATCCAGATTCATCATGTCCAGGTGAGGCTCAGGTGTGGAACAGAGTATCCAGGTCATAATGGTCCACAGGTGAGGACCAGAGTCACCAGATCTGGGTGAGACCCAGTTAGGATCAGAGTCACCAGTTCCAGGTGAGGCCAAGAAGGAGTCCACAGCAATCAGGCCCAGGTGGGGAACAAAGTCACCAGGATTGGATGAGGCCCAGATGGGGACCAGATTCACCAGGCCCAGGTGATTCCCACGTGGTGACCAGAGTTACCAGTTCCGGGTGAGGACCAGGTAAGGACCAGATTCACCAGGTCCAAGTGAGGCCCGCGTGGGGACCTGTGTCACCAGGAATGGTTGAGGCCCAGATGACAACACCACTCACCAGGTCCAGGTGATTCCAAACTGCAGGCCATGCAGAGGAACAATATCCCGATGATACTCAGGTACTGACTAGAGTTACCAGGTCCAGGTGAGGCCAACATGCAGGCCATGCAGTGGAACCATGTCCCTATGATGCCCAGGTAGGGACCAGAGTCACCAGGTCCAAATGAGGCACAGATGGAGCATATTAACTAGGTCCAGGTGAGGCCCAGTTGAGGACCAGAGTCACCAGATCTGGTTGAGGCCTAGAAGGGTACCAGAATCTCCTGGTCCAGGTGACATCCAGATGGGGTCCAGAGTCACTAGGTCAGGGTGAGGCCCAGAGTGGTTCCAGAGTCATCATGTCCAGGTGAGGCTCAGGTGTGGAACAGAGTCACCAGATACAAATGATGCCCAGGTGAGGACCAGAGTCACCAGGACTGGGTGACGCGCAGATAGGATCAGAGTCACCAGTTCCAGGTGAGGCCAAGAAAGTGTCCACACCAATCAGGTCCAGGAGGGGAACCAAGTCACCAGGACTGGGTGAGGCCCAGATGGGGACCAGATTCACCAGGTCCAGGTGAGGCCCAGTTGGGGACCAGAGTCCCCGGGTCTGGGAGAGGACCAGGTAATGACCAGATTAAAAGGTCCAATAGGCCCACGTGGGGACCTGAGTCACCAGGTTTGGGTGAGGCCCAGGTGGCAACCCCACTCACCAGGTCGAAGTGAGGCCAACCAGCAGGCCAGAGTCACCAGATCCACGTGAGGCCCTAGTGGGCACCGGAGTCACCAGGTAAATGTGCGTCTACAAGAACACCACAGTCACCAGGTCCAGGTGTGGTTCATGTGGGAACGAGAGTCACCAGGTCCAGGTGAGACCCAGGTGGGGACAACAGTCACCAGGTCCAGATTGAGGCCTAGGTGGGGGAACCAGGGTCATCAGGACCAGTTGAGGCCAAAGGGGGGAGCAAAGTTATCATGTCCATGTGAGGCCCAGGTGCGGAACAGAGTAACCATGTCCCATTGATGCCAGGTGGGAAAAGAGTCACAAGTCCAGACGAGGCCTAAGTCAGGAGTAGATTCACCAGGTCCTGTTGAGACCCAGTTGAGCACCAGTGTCCCCAGGTCTGGATGAGTCCCAGAGGGGACCAGAGTCACCCGGTTCTGGTGATATCCAGGTGGGGACCAGAGTCAGCACGTCAGTGTTAGGCCGAGAGGGGGACGAGAATCACTAGGTCCATGTGAGGCCCCGATGTGGAACTGGAAAACCAGGTCTCATGATGCCCATATGAGGACCTGAGTCACCAGGTCCAGCTGAGGTCCCTGTGGGAACCAGTCACCTCGTCCAGGTGAGGCCCAGGTGGGACCACAGTCACCAGGTCCAGGTGAGGCCCAGGTATATAAGAGAGTATCCAGATCCCAATGATGGCCAGGAAAAGACCAGAGTCAACAGGTCCAGGAGAGGCCCAAATATGGATCAGAGTCATTGTGTTCCAGGTGAGGCCAAATGGAGACCACAGGAAAGAGTTCCAGGAGAGCCCCATACGTGAAGCAGAGCCATCAGATCCAGGTGAGTTCCAGGTGGGTCCACAATCCAAGGTCCAGGTGAGGCGCAGGTGGCAACAGGATTCACCAAGTCCAGGTGAGGCCCAGGTGGCGACCAGTCACCACATCCAGGTGCAGACCAGCTAAGGACCAGATTCACCAGGCCCAAGTGAACCCCAAGGGGTGACCAGAGTCACGAGGTAAGGGTGAATCCGAGAGGGGCACCAGAGTAACCAGTTTAATTTGAGGCCCAGAATGGGACCAGAGGTCCCTGGTCAAAGAGGGGCCCAGGTGTGGAATAGAGTATCCAGGTCCCAAAGATGCCTGGGTGAGGACCAGAGTCACTAGGGCCATGCAGGCCCAGATGGGGAACAGAATCACTAGGTCCTTGTGAGGCATAGAAAAAGACCCGAGTCACCAGTAACAGGTGAGACTCTTGTGGGAACCAGAGCCACTCTATGCAGCAGAGTCCCAAGTCCATGTGAGGCCCACGTGAGGACCAGATTCATCAGGTCAGTTCGAATTGAGGCATAGCTGGGGACAAGAGTCCCCAGGTCTGGGTGCGTCCTAGGTTTGGGAAGATTCTGCAGTTTTGAGTTAGGTCAAAGTGGGGACGAGAGACACCAGGTCCAGGTGAGACCGAACTGAGGACCAGAGTCACCAGATCCAGGTGAGGTCCAGGTGGGGACCAGACTCACCAGATCCAGGTGAAGTCCAGTTGGGGACCAGAGTCACTAGGTCCAGATAAGGCCCAGGTGAGGACCAGAGTTACTAGGTACACGTGAGGCCCCGGTGGGGATCAGAGGAAACAGGTCCATGTGAGGCCAGCTTGGGGACTATGGTCAAGAGGTGTACTTGAGGCCCAGGTGTAGAACACAGTAAGCAGGTCCAGGTGAGTCCCCGGTGGTGACAAGAGTCACCACGTCCAGGTGAGGCCCAGATGCGGACCAGGATCACCAGGTACAGGGGAGGCCCTTGAAAAACCAGAGTCAACAGTTCGAAGTCAGACTTAGGTGGCATCCAGGGTCAGCAGGTCCAAGTCAGGCCAAAGTGGGGTTCACACTCACTAGGGCACGGTGAGACCCAGAGGGGGACCAGAGTCACCTGGTCCATGTGAGGTCCAGGGGTGGAACACAGTCACCGGGTCCCAATTTTGCGAGTTGAGGACCATGGTTGACAAGGCCAGGTGAGGCCCAGATTGGGGATCTTCAATCTGGATCAGAGTCACCATTTCCTGTTGAGGATAAGAAGGAGTCCACAGCAATCAGGGCAAGATTGACGCCTAGGTCGGGTGACCAGAGTCATCAGGACCAGTTGAGGCCAAAGTGTGGAGCAAAGTTCTCATGTCCAGGTGAGGCCCAGGTGGGGAACAGACTAATCATGTCCCATTGATGCCAGGTGGGAAAAGAGTCACAAGGTCCAGACGAGGCCTAAGTGAGGAGTAGATTCACCAGGTCCTGTTGAGGCCCAGTTGAGGACCAGTGTCCCCAACTCCGGGTGAGTCCCAGAGGGGGACCAGCGTCACCCGGTTCTGGTGATATCCAGGTGGGGACCAGAGTCACCACGTCAGGGTGAGGACCATAATGGGACGAGAATCACTAGGTCCAGGTGAGGCCCCGATGTGGAACTGAGAAACCAGGTCCCATGATGCCCATATGAGGACCTGAGTGGCCAGGTCCAGGTGAGGTCCTTGTGGGAACCAGTCAACTCGTCCAGGTGAGGCCGAGGTGGGACCACAGTCACCAGGTCAAAGTTACGCCCAGGTATTTAAGAGAGTATCCAGGTCCCAATGATGCCCAGGTAAGGACCAGAGTCAACAGGTACAGGAGAGGCCCAAATATGGATCACAGTCATTGTGTTCCAGGTGAGGCCAGATGGAGACCACAGGAACCAGGTCCAGGAGAGCCCCATGTGGAAACCAGAGCCACCAGATCCAATTGAGGTCCAGGTGGGACCACAGTCACAAGGTCCAGGTGAGGCGCAGGTGGCAAGAGGATTCACCAAGTACACGTGGGGTCCAGGTGACGACCAGTCAGCAGATCCAGGTGCGGACCAGCTAAGGACCAGATTCACCAGGCCCAAGTGAAGCCCAAGGGGTGACCAGAGTCACCAGGTAAGGGTGAGGACCAGAGCGGGAACCAGAGTAATCAGTTTAGTTTAAGGACCAGAATGGGACCAGAGGTCCCTGGACAAAGTGAGGCCCAGTTGTAGAATAGAGTATCCAGGTACCAATGATGCCTGGGTGAGGAACAGAGTCACTAGGGCCATGCAGGCCCAGATGGGGAACAGAATCACTAGGTCCTGGTGAGGCATAGAATAAGACCACAGTCAACAGTATCAGGTGAGCCCCTTGTGGGAACCAAAGACACTCTATCCAGGTGAGTCCCAGGTCCATGTGAGGCCCACGTGAGGACCAGATTCATCAGGTCGAATTGAGGCATAGCTGGGGACAAGAGTCACCAGGTCTGGATGCGGCCTAGGTGGGTCAAGATTCAGCAGTTCTGAGTTAGGTCAAAGTGGGGACGAGAGACACCAGGTCCTGGTGAGGCCAAACTGAGGACCAGAGTCACCAGATCCAGGTGAGGTCCAGGTGGGGACCCGAGTCACCAGATCCAGGTGAAGCACAGGTGGGGACCAGAGTCACTAGGTCCAGATGAGGCCCAGGTGAGGACCAGAGTTACCAAGTACACGTGAGGCCCCGGTGGGGATCAGAGGCAACAGGTCCATGTGAGGCCGGCTTGGGGACCATGGTCAACAGGTCTACTTGAGGCCCAGGTGTGGAACACAGTAAGCAGGTCCAGGTGAGTCCCCAGTGGTGACAAGGGTCACCACGTCCAGGTGAGGCCCAGTTGCGGACCAGGATCACCAGGTACAGGAGAGGCACTTGAAAGAACCAGAGTCAACAGTTCGAGGTCAGTCGCAGGTTTCAGCCAGGGTCAGCAGGTCCAAGTCAGGCCAAAGTGGGGTTCACAGTAACTAGGCCATGGTGAGACCCAGAGAGGCACCAGAGTCACGTGGTCCAGGTGAGGTTCAATTGTGGAACACAGTCACCGCGTCCCAATTTTGCCCAGTTGAGGACCATGGTCAAAAGGGCCAGGTGAGGCCAAGATTGGGACCGGTGTCTCCAAATCCAGGTGAAGCCCAGCTGGGGACAACAGTCACCAGATCCAGGGTAGTCTCAGGTGCAGACCAGAATCAGCAGGTCCTGGTGAGGTGCAGTTGGCAACCACTCTCTCCAGGTCCCGGTGAGGCCCTGGTGGGGACCAGAGTCACGAGGTACATGACAAACTAGAAACACTGCAGCCACCAGGTCCACATGATATCCATGTGGGAACGAGAATCACCAGTTACAGGTTAGGACCAGGTGGGGATCTGACTCACAATTTCCAGGTGAGACACAGGTGGGAACGAGTGTCACCATGTGCAGGAGTGGCCCAGGTGAAGACCAGAGTTGATAGGTCCGGCTGGGTCACTGTTAGTGTACAGTGTAACCATATCCTGATGCTACCCAGGTGGGTACCAGAGACACCAGGTCCTGGTGAGGCCCAGGTGGGACCAGAAACATGACGTCCAGGTGAGGTCCCGATGGGAACCACAGTCACCAGGTCAGGTGAGGCCATGCTTAGGATCAGAGTCAAGAGTTACAGGTGAGGCCCAGGTGGAGCCAGAGTCACCTGGTACAGAAGAGGCCAAAGTCAGGACCAGACTTACCAGGATCAGGTCAGTCCCAGTGGGGAACAGAGTAACTATGTTCCGATGATGCCCAGGTAGACCCAGCGTCACCAGGTCCAGATGAGGCGCAGGTGGGGAGCATATTCACTAGGTCTCGGTGAGACCAAGTTGAGGACCAGTGTCACCAGGTATATTTGAGCCCTTGAGGGGTAACAGATTCACCTGGTCTAGGTGACATCCAGACGGGGACCAGAGTCACCATGTCAGGGTGAGGCCCCGAAGGGATCCAGAGTCATCATGTCCAGGTGAGGCTCAGGTGTGGAACAGAGTATCCAGGTCATAATGGTCCACAAGTGAGGACCAGAGTCACCAGATCTGGGTGAGGCCCAGTTAGGATCAGAGTCACCAGTTCCAGTTGAGGCCAAGAAGGAGTCCACAGCAATCAGGTCCAGGTGGGGAACAAAGTCACCAGGACTGGGTGAGGCCCAGATGGGGCCAGATACACCAGGTCCAGGTGATTCCCAGGTGGTGACTAGGGTTACCAGGTCCGGTTGAGGACCAGGTAAGGACGAGATTCACCAAGATACTGGGGCCTACGTGGGGACCGGTGTCCCCATGTATGGGTGAGGCCCAGGTGGCAAGCCCACTCACCAGGTCCAGGTGAGGCCAGCCTACAGGCCAGAGTCACCAGATCCAGGTGAGGCCCTAGTGGGGACGGGATTCACAAGGTAAATGTGAGTCTACAAGAACACCACAGTCACCAGATCCAGGTGTGGTTCATGTGGGAACGGGAGTCACCAGGTCCAGCTGAGACCCAGTTGGGGACGACAGTCACCAGGTCCAGATTGAGGCCTAGGTTTGGGGACGAGAGTCATCAGGACCAGTTGAGGCCAAAGTGTGCAGCAAATTATCATGTCCAGGTGGGGCCAGGTGGGGAACAGAGTAACCATGTCCCATTGATGCCAGGTGGGAAAAGAGTCACAAGATCCAGACGAAGCCTAAGATTGGAGTAGATTCACCAGGTCCTGTTGAGGCCCACCTGAGGACCAGTGTCCCCAGCTCCGGGTGTGTCACCCTGTTCTGGTGATATCCAGGTAGGGACCAGTGTCACAAGTCAGGGTGAGGCCCAGAGGGGGAGAGAATCACTAGGTCCAGTTGAGGCCCCGATGTGGAACTGTGAAACCAGGTCCCAAGATGCCCATATGAGGACCAGAGTCACCAGATCCAGGTGAGGTCCAGGTTGGAAAGAGAGTCACTAGGCCCAGGAGAGGTCCAGGTGGGAACCAGAGTAACCAGATCCAGGTGAAGCCCAGGTGGGGACCAGAGTCACTAGGTCCAGATGAGGCCCAGGTGAGGATCAGAGTTACCAGATACACGTGAGCCCCCGGCGGGTATCAGAGCCAAAAAGTCCACGTGAGGCCGGCTTGGGGACCATGGTCAACAGGTCTACCTGAGGCCCAGGTGTGGAACACAGTAAGCAGGTCCAGGTGAGTGCCCGGTGGTGACAAGAGTCACCAAGTCCAGGTGAGACACAGGTGGGGACCAGGATCCCCAGGTCCAGGGGAGGTCCTTCAATGAACCAGAGTCAACAGTTCGAGATGAGGCGCAGGTGGCAACCTGGGTCAGCAGGTCCAAGTCAGGCCAAAGTGGGGTACAAGGTCACTAGGGGACGGTGAGACCCACAGTGGGAACAGAGTCACCTGGTCCAGGTGAGGTCCAGTTGTGGAACACAGTCACCGGGTCCCATATTGCATTTTGAGTACCATGGTCAACAGGGGCAGGTGAGGACCAGATGGGGACCGGACTACCCGAATCCAGGTGAAGCCCAGGTGGGGACCACAGTCACCAGATCCCGGGGAGTCTCAGGTGCAGACCAGAATCACCATGTCCAGGTGAGGTGAGGTGGCAACCACACTCACCAGGTCCCGGTGAGACCCTGGCGGGGACCAGAGTAACGAGGTACATGAGAAGCTAGAAACACTGCAGCCACCAGGTCCACATGACGTCCATGTGGGAACGAGAATCACCAGTTACAGGTGAGGACCAGGTGGGATCTGAATCACCATGTCCAGGTGAGACCCTGGTGGGAACCAGTGTCACCATGTCCAGTCGTGGCCCAGGTGAAGACTAGAGTTAATAAGTCCGGCTGGGTCACTGTGAGTGAACAGTGTAACCATATCCTGATGGTACCCAGGTGGGTACCAGAGACACCAGGTCCTGGTGAGGCCCAGGTGGGACCAGAGACATGAGGTCCAGGTGAGGTCCCGATGGAAACCACAGTCACCAGGTCAGGTGAGGCCATGCTAAGATCAGAGTCACCAGTTACAGGTGAGGCCCAAGTAGAGTCAGAGTCACCTGGTACAGAAGAGGTCAAAGTCAGGACCAAAGTCACCACGTCCAAATGAGGCCAAGATTGAGCATATTCACTAGGTCCAGGTGTGTCCCATTTGAGGACCAGAGTCACCAGATCTGGTTGAGGCCTATAGGGGTGCCAGAATCAGCTGGTCCAGGTGACATCCAGATGGGGACCAGAGTCACCAGGTCATGGTGAGGACAAGAGAGGTTCCAGAGTCATCATGTCCAGGTGAGGCTTAGGTGTGGAACAGAGTCACCAGGTACCAATGATGCCCATGGGAGGACCAGAGTCACCAGATCTGGGGGATGCACAGATAGGATCATAGTCTCCAGTTCCAGGTGAGGCCAAGAAAGTGTCCACAGCAATCAGGTCGAGGTGGGGAAAAAAGTCACTAGGACTATATGAGGCCCAGTAGGGACCAGATTCAGCAGGTCCAGGTGAGGCCCAGGTGGTTACCAGAGTCCCTGGGAGTGGGAGATGACCAGGTAAGGACCAGATTCATCAGGTCAAAGAGAGCCACGTGGGGACCTGAGTCACCAGGTATGGTTGAGGCCCTGGTGGCAACCCCACTCACCGGGTCCAGGTGAGGCCAACCGGCAGGCCAGAGTCACCAGATCCAGGTGAAGCCCTAGTGAGGACCAGAGTCACCATTTAAATGTGAGTCTACAAGAACACCACCGTCACCAGGTCCAGGTGTGGTTCATGTGGGAAAGAGAGTCACCAGGTCCAGGTGAGACCCAGGTGTGGACCAGTCATAAGGTCCAGATTGCGGCCTAGGTCGGGGGACCAGAATCATCAGGACCAGTTGAGGCCAAAGTGTGGAGCAAAGTTATCATGTCCAGTTGAGGCCTACATGGGGAACAGAGTAACCATGTCTCATTGATGCCAGGTGGGAAAAGGGTCACAAGGTCCAGAAGAGGCCTAAGTGAGGAGTAGATTCACCAGGTCCTGTTGAGGCCCAGCTGAGGACAATTATCGTCAGCTCCGGGTGAGTCCCAGAGGGGACCAGAGTCACGCGGTCCTGGTTATATCCAGGTGCGGACCAGAGTCACCACGTCAGGGTGAGGCCCAGAGGGGACGAGAATCACTAGGTCCATGTGAGGCCCCGATGTGGAACTGAGAAACCAGGTCCCATGATGCCCATATAAGTCCTGAGCCACCAGGTCCAGGCGAAGTCATTGTGGGAACCAGTCACCTCGTCCAGGTGAGGCCCAGGTTGGACCACAGTCACCAGGGTCAGATGAGGCCCAGGAATATAAGAGAGTATCCAGGTCCCAATGATGCCCAGGTAAGGACCAGAGTCAACAGGTCAAAGAGAGGCCCAAATATGGATCAGAGTCATTGTGTTCCAGGTAAGGCCAGATCGAGACCAGAGGAACCAGGTCCAGGAGAGCCCCATATGGGAAACAGAGCCACCAGATCCAGGTAGGTCCAGGTGCGACCACAGTCACAAGGTCCAGGTGAGGCGCAGGAGGCAACAGGATTCAACAAGTCCAGGTGAGACCCAGGTGGCGACCAGTCACCAGATACAGGTGCGGACCAGCTAAGGACAAGATTCAGCAGGCCCATGTGAAGCCCAAGGGGTGACCAGAGTCACCAGGTAGGGGTGAGGCCCAGAGGGGGAACCAGAGTAACCAGTTTAGTTTGAGGCCCAGAATGGGACCAGAGATCCCTGGTCAAATTGAGGCCCAGGTGTGGAATAGAGTATTCAGGTCCCAATGATGCCTGGGTGAGGACCAGAGTCACTAGGGCCATGCAGGCCCCGATGGCAAACAGAATCACTAGGTCTTGGTGAGGCATAGAATAAGACCACAGTCACCACTATCAGGTGAACCCCTTGTGGGAACCAGAGCCACTCTATGGAGCTGAGTCCCAGGTCCATGTGAGGCCCACGTGAGGACCAGATGCATCAGGTCGAATTGAGGCATAGCTGGGGACAAGAGTCACCAGGTCGGGGTGCGGCCTAGGTGTGGCAAGATTCAGCAGTTTGAGTTAGGTCAATGTGGGGATGAGAGACACCAGGTCCAGGTGAGGCCAAAGTGAGGACCAGAGTCACCAGTTCCAGGTGAGGTCAAGAAAGTGTCCACAGCAATCAGGTCCAGGTGGGGAACAAAGTCACCAGGACTGGGTGAGGCCCAGATTCACGCGGTCCAGGTGAGGCCCAGGTGGTGACCAGAGTCCCCGGGTCTGGGTTAGGACCAGATAAGGACCAAATTCACCAGGTCCAAGAGGCCTACGTGGGGACCTGAGTCACCAGGTACGGGTTAGGCCCAGGTGGCAACCGCACTCACCAGGTCCAGGTGAGGCCAACCTGCAGACCAGAGTCACCAGATCCAGGTGAGGCTCTAGTGGGGACCGGAGTCACCAGGTAAATGTGAGTCTACAAGAAAACCAGTAACCAGGTCCAGGTGTATTACAGGTGGGAACGAGATCAACAGGTCCAGGTGAGACCCAGGTGGGGACCACAGTCACCAGGTCCAGATTGAGGCCTAATGGGGGGAACAGAGTCATCAGGACCAGTTGAGAACAAAGTGCGGAGCAAAGTTATCATGTCCAGGTGAGGCCCAGGTGGGGAACAGAGTAACCATGTCCCATTGATGCCAGGTGGGAAAAGAGTCACAAGGTCTAGACGAGGCCTAAGTGAGGAGTAGATTCACCAGGTCCTGTTGAGGCCCAGTTGAAGACCAATATCCCAAGCTCTGGGTGAGCCCCAGAGGGGAAACAGACTCACACGGTTCTGGTGATATCCAGGTGGGGACCAGAGTCACCACATCAGGGTGAGGTCCAGAGAGGGACGAGAATCACTAGGTCCAGGTGAGGCCCCGATGTGGAACTGAGAAACCAGGTCCCATGATGCCCATATGAGGTCTTTAGTCACCAGGTCCAGGTGAGGTCCCTGTGGGAACGAGTCACCTCGTCCCGGTGAGGGCCAGGTGGTACCACAGTCACCAGGTCCCGGTGAGGCCCAGTTATATAAGAGAGTATCCAGCTCCCAAAGATGCCCAGGTAAGGACCAGAGTCAACAGGTCCAGTAGAGGTTCAAATATGGATCAGAGTCATTGTGTTTCAGCTGAGGCAGATGGAGACCAAAGGAACCAGGACCAGGAGACCCCCATATGGGAACCAGACCCACCAGATCCAGGTGAGGCCCAGGTGGGACCACAGTCACAAGGTCCTGGTGAGGCGCAGGTGGCAACAGGATTCACCAAGTCCAGGTGAGGACCAGGTGGCGAACAGTCACCACATCCAGGTGCGGACCAGCTAAGGACCAGATTCACCAGGCCCAAGTGAAGCCCAAGGGGTGACCAGAGTCACCAGGTAAGGGTGAGTCCCAGAGGGGGAACCAGAGTAGCCAGTTTAGTTTGAGGCCCAGAATGGGACCAGAGGTCCATGGTCAGAGTGAGTCTCAGATGTGGAATAGAGTATCCAGGTCCCAGTGATGCCTGGGTGAGGACCAGAGTCACTAGAACCATGCAGGCCCATATGGGGTACAGAATCACTAGGTCCTGGTGAGGCATAGAATAAAACCACAGTCACCAGTATCAGGTGAACCCAATGTGGGAACCAGAGCCACTCTATCCAGCTGAGTAGCAGGTCCATGTGAGGCCCACGTGAGGACCAGATTCATCAGGTCGAATTGAGGCATAGCTGGGGACAAGAGTCACCAGGTATGGGAGCGGCCTAGGTGGGGCAAGATTCAGCAGTTCTGAGTTAGGTCAAAGTGGGGACGAGAGACGCCAGGTCCAGGTGAGGCCAAACTGAGGACAAGAGTCACCAGATCCAGGTGAGGTCCATGTTTGAAAGAGAGTCACCAGGTCCAGCAGAGGTGCAGTTGGGGACCAGAGTCACCAGATCCAGGTGAAGTCCAGGTGGGGACCAGAGTCACCAGATCCAGGTGAAGCCCAGGTGGGGACCAGAGTCACTAGGTCCAGATGACGCCCAGGTGAGGATCAGACTTACCAGGTACACGTGAGGCCCCGGTGGGGATCAGAGGCAACTGGTCCATGTGAGGCCGGTTTGGGGACCATGGTCAACATGTCTACTTGAGGCCCAGGTGTGGAACACAGTAAGCAGGTCCAGGTGAGTCCCCGGTTGGGACAAGTGTCACCACGTCCAGTTGAGGAGCAGGTGGGGACAAGGATCACCAGGTACAGGGGAGGCCCTTGAAAGAACCAGAGTCAACAGTTCGAGGTCTGGCGTAGGTGGAAACCAGGGTCAGCAGGTCCAAGTCAGGCCAAAGTGGCGTTCACAGTCTCTAGGGCACGGTGACACCCAGAGGGGGACCAGAGTGACCTGGTCGAGATGAGGTCCAGTTGTGGAACACAGTCACCGTGTCCCAATTTTGCCCAGTTGAGGACCATGGTCAACAGGGCCAGGTGAGGCCCAGATGGGGACCGGAGTCCCCAAAAACAGGTGAAGCCCAGGTGGGGACCAGAGTCACCAGATCCAGGGTAGTCTCAGGTGCAGACCAGAATCACCAGGTCCAGGTGAGGTGCAGGTGGCAACCACACTCACCAGGTCCCGGTGAGGCCCTGGTGGGAACCAGAGTCACGAGGTACATGAGAATCTAGAAACACTGCAGACACCAGGTCCACATGATGTCCATGTGGGAACGAGAATCACCAGTTACAGGTGAGGACCAGGTGGGGATCCGACACACCTTGTCCAGGTGAGACCCTGGTGGGAACCAGTGACACCCTGTCCAGGTGTGGCCTAGGTGAAGACCAGAGTTAATAGTTCCGCCTGGGTCACTGTTAGTGAACAGTGTAACCATATCCTGATGCTACCCTGGTGGGTACAAGATACACCAGATCCTGGTGAGGGTCAGGAGGGACCAGAGACATGAGGTCCAGGTGAGGTTCCATTGGGAACCACAGTCACCAGGTCTGGTGAGGCCATGCTTAGGATCAGAGTCACCAGCTAGAGGCGAGGACCAGGTGGAGCCAGAGTCACCTGGGACAGAAGAGGCCAAGGTCAGGAACAGAGTTACAAGAATCAGGTCAGTCCCAGTGGGGAATAGAGTAACCATGTCCCAATGATGCCCAGGTAGAACTAGAGTCACCAGGTCCAGATGAGGCGCAGATGGGGAGCATATTCACTAGGTCCCGGTGAGGCCCAGTTGAGGACCAAAATGCCCAGGTCTAGTTGAGGCCTACAGGGGTACCAGATTCACCGGGTCTAGGTGACATCCAGATGGGGACCAGAGTCACCAGATCAGGGTGAGGCCCAGAGGGGATCCAGAGTCATCATGTCCAGGTGAGTCTCAGGTGTGGAACAGAGTATCCAGGTCATAATGGTCCACAGGTGAGGACCAGAATCACCAGATCTGGGTGAGGCCCAGTTAGCATCAGAGTCAGCAGTTCCTGGTTAGCCAAGAAGGAGTCCACAGCAATCAGGTCCAGGTGGGGAAAAAGTCAACAGGACTGGGTGAGGCCCAGATGGGGACCAGAAAAACCAGGCCCAGGTGATTCCCATGTGGTGACCAGAGTTACCACTTCCGGGTGACCACCAGGTAAGGTCCAGATTCACCAGGTCCAAGTGAGGCCCACGTGGGGACCTGTGTCACCAGGCATGGGTGAGGCCCAGGTGACAACCCCACTCACCAGGTCCGGGTGAGGCCAACCTGCAGGCCATGCAGAGGAACCATGTCCCGATGATGCCCAGGTAGGGACCAGAGTTACCAGGTCCAGGTGAGGCCAACCTGCAGGTCATGCAGGGGATCCATGTCCCGATGATGCCCAGGTAGGGACCAGAGTTACCAGGTCCAGGTGAGGCCAATCTGCAGGCCATGCAGTGGAACCATGTCCCGAAGGTGCCCAGGTAGGGACCAGAGTCACCAGGTCCAAATGAGGCCAACCTGCAGGCCATGCAGGGGAACCATGTCCCGATGATTCCCAGGGAGGACCCAGAGTCATGAGGTCGTGGTGAGTCTAACCTGCATGCCATGCAGTGGAACCATATCCCTATGATGCACAGGTAGAGACCAGAATTACCAGGTCCAGGTGAGGCCAACCTGCAGTTCATGCAGTGGAACCATGTCCCGATGATGCCCAGGTGAGGAACAGAGTCACCAGGTTTGGGGGACGCGCAGAAAAGATCAGAGTCACCATTTTCAGGTGAGGCCAAAAAGAGTCCACAGCAATCAGGTCCAGGTGGGGAACAAAGTCACCAGGACTGGGTGAGTCCCAGATGATGACCGGATTCACCAGGTCCAGGTGAGGCCCAGTTGGGGACCAGAGTCCCCGGGTCTTGGAGAGGACCAGGTAAGGATCAGATTCACCAGGTCCAAGAGGCCCAGGTGGGTAATTAACACCAGGTATGGGTGAGGCCCAGGTAGCAACCCCACTCACCAGGTCCAGGTGAGGCCAACCTGCAAGCCAGAGTCACCAGAACCAGGTGAGGCCCTAGTGGGACCGGAGTCACCAGGTAAATGTGAGTCTACAAGAACACCACAGTCACCTGGTCCAGGTGTGTTTCATGTGGGAACGAGTGTCACCAGGTACAGGTAAGGCCCTGGTGGGGACTACAGTCACCAGGTCCAGATTGAGGCCTAGGTGGGGGGACCAGAGTCATCAGGACAAGTTGAGGCCAAAGTGTGGAGCAAAGTTATCATGTCCAAGCGAGGCCCAGGTGGGGAACAGAGTAACCATGTCCCATTGATGACAGGTGGGAAAAGAGTCACAATGTCCAGACGAGGCCTAAGTGAGGAGTAGATACACCAGGTCCTGTTGAGGCCCAGTTGAGGACCAGTGTCCCCAGCTCCGGGTGAGTCCCAGATGTGGAACAGAGTCACCCGGTTCTGGTGATATCCAGGTGGGAACCAGAGTCACCACGTCAGGGTGAGGCAGAGAGGGGGACGAGAATCACTAGGTCCAGGTGAGGCCCCGATGTGGAACTGAGAAACCAGGTCCCATGATGCCCATATGAGGACCTGAGTCACCAGGTCCAGGTGAGTTCCATTGGAAGCCAGTCACCTCGTCCAGGTGAGGCCCAGGTGGGACCACAATCACCAGGTCCAGGGGAGGCCCAGGTATATAAGAGAGTATCCAGGTCCCAATGATGCCCAGGTAAGGACCAGAGTCAACAGGTCCAGGAGAGGTCCAAATATGTATCAGAGTCATTGTGTTCCAGGTGAGGCCAGATGGAGACCACAGGAACCTGGTCCAGGAGAGACCCATATGGAAACCAGAGCCACCAGAGCCAGGTGAGGTCTAGGTGGGACCACAGTCACAAGGTCCAGGTGAGGCGCAGGTGGCAACAGGATTCACCAAGTCCAGGTGAGGTCCAGCTGGCGACCAGTCACCAGATCCAGGTGAGGACCAGCTAAGGACCAGATTCACCAGGCCCAAGTGCAGCCCAGGGCGTGACCAGAGTCACCAGGTAAGGGTGAGGCCTATAGGGGGAACCAGAGTAACCAGTTTAGTTGAGGCCCAGAATGGGACCAGAGGTCCCTGGTCAAAGTGAGGCCCAGGTGTGGAATAGAGTATCCAGGTCCCAATGATGCCTGGGTCAGGACCAGAGTCACTAGGGCCAGGCAGGCCCAGATGGGGAACAGAATCACTAGGTCCTGGTGAAGCATATAATAAGACCACAGTCAGCAGTAACAGGTGAGCCCCTTGTGGGAACCAGAGCCACTATATCCAGCTGAGTCCCAGGTCCATGTGAGGCCCACGTGAGGACCAGATTCATCAGGTCGAATTGAGGCATAGCTGGGGACAAGAGTCACCAGGTCTGGGTGCGGCCTAGGTGGGGAAAGATTCAGCAGTTCTGAGTTAGGTCAAAGTGGGGACGAGAGACACCAGGTCCATGTGAGGCCAAACTGAGCACCAGAGTCACCAGATCCACATGAGTTCCATGTTGGAAAGAGAGTCACCAGGTCCAGGAGAGGTCCAGGTGGGGATCAGAGTCACCAGATCCAGGTAAATTTCAGATGGGGACCAGAGTCACCAGATCCAGGTGAAGTCCAGTTGGGGACCAGAGTCTCTAGTTGCAGATGAGGCCCAGGTGAGGACCAGAGTTACCAGGTACACGTGAGGCCCCGGTGGGGATCAGAGGCAACAGATCCATGTTAGGCGGTCTTGGGGACCATGGTCAAGAAGTGTACTTGAGGCCCAAGTGTGGAACACAGTAAGCAGGTCCAGGTGAGTCCACGGTGGTGACAAGAGTCACCACGTCCAGATGAGGCCGAGGTGGGCACCAGGATCACCAGGTACAGGGGAGGCCCTTGAAAGAACCAGAGTCAACAGTTCGAGGTCAGGCGCAGGTGGCAACCAGGGTCATCAGGTCGAAGCCAAGCCAAAGTGGGGTTCACAGTCAATAGGGCATGGTGAGACCCAGAGGGGGACCAGTGTAACCTGGTCCAGGTGAGGTCCAGTTGTGGAACACAGTCACCGGGTCCCAATTTTGCCCTGTTGAGGACCTTGGTCAACAGTGCCAGGTGAGGCCCAGATGGGGACTGGAGTCCCCAAATCCAGGTGAAGCCCAGGAGGGAACCACAGTCACCAGATCCAGGGTAGTCTCAGGTGCAGACCAGAATCACCAGGTCCAGGTGAGGTGCAGGTGGCAACCACACTCACCAGGTCCCGGTGAGGCCCTGGTGGGGACCAGAGTCACGAGGTACATGAGAAGCTAGAAACACTGCAGCCACCAGGTGAACATGATGTCCATGCTGGAATGAGAATCACCAGGTACAGGTGAGGACCAAGTGGGGATCCGACTCACCATGTCCAGGTGAGACCCAGGTGGGAACCAGTGTCACCATGTCCAGGTGTGGACAAGGTGAAGACCAGAGTTAATAGGTCTGGCTGTGTCACTATTAGTGAACAGTGTAAACATATCCTGATGCTACCCATGTGGGTAACAGAGACACCAGCTCCTGTTGTGGCCCAGGTGGGACCAGAGACACGAGGTCCAGGTGAGTTCCCGATGGGAACCACAGTCACCAGGTCAGGTGAGGCCATGCTTAGGATCAGAGTCACCAGTTACAGGTGAGGCCCAGGTGGAGCCAGAGTCACCTGGTACAGAAGAGGCCAAAGTCAGGACCAGAGTTACCAGGATCAGGTCAGTCCCAGTGTGGAATAGAGTAACCATGTCCCGATGATGCCCAGGTAGAACCAGAGTTACCATGTCCAGATGAGGTGCAGGTGGGGAGCATATTCACTAGGTCCCGGTTAGGCCAAGTTGAGGACCAGAGCCACCAGGTCTAGTTGAGGCTTGGAGGGGTACCATATTCACCTGGTCTAGGTGACATCAAGATGGGGACCAGAGTCACCATGTCAGGCTGAGGCCCAGAGGGGATCCAGAGTCATCATGTCCAGGTGAGGCTCACGTGTAGAACAGAGTATCCAGGTCATAATGGTCCACAGGTGAGGACCAGAGTCACCAGATCTGGGTGAGGCCCAGTTAGGATCAGAGTCACTAGTTCCAGGTGAGGGCCATAAGGAGTACACAGCAATCAGGTCCAGTTGGGAACAAAGTCACCTGGAATGGATGAGGCCCAATGGGGAACAGAATCACAATGTCCAGGTGAGTCCCAGGTGGTGACCAGAGTCTCCGGGTCTGGGAGAGGACCAGGTAAGTAACAGGTTCACTGGGTCCAAGACCCACGTGGAGACCTGAGTCACCAGGTATGGGTGAGGCCCAGGTGGCAACGCCACTCACCAGGTCCAGGGGAGGCCACCTGCAGGCTAGAGTCACCAGATCCAGGTAAGGCCCTAGTGGGGACCGGAGTCACCAGGTAATTTTGAGTCTACAAGAACACCACAGGCACCAGGTCCAGGTGTGGTTCATGTGGAAACGAGAGTCACTAGGTCCAGGTGAGCCCCAGGTGGGGACCAGTCACCAGTTCCAGATTGAGGCCTAGGTGGGGGACCAGAGTCAACAGGACCAGCTGAGGCCAACTGCGGAGCAAATTTATCATGTCCAGGTGAGGCCCAGGTGAGGAACAGAGTAACCATGTCCCATTGATGCCAGGTGGGAAAAGAGTCACAAGGTCCAGACGAGGCCTATGTGAGGAGTAGATTCACCAGGTACTATTGAGGCCCAGTTGTGGACCGGTGTCCCCAGCTCCGGGTGAGTCCCAGAGGGGGACCAGAGTCACCCGGTTCTAGTGATAACCAGGTGAGGACCAGAGTCACCACGTCAGGGTGAGGCCCAGAGGGAGACGAGAATCACTAGGTTCAAGTGAGGCCCCAATTTGGAACTGTGAAACCAGGTCCCATGATGCCCATATGAGGACCTGAGTCACCAGGTCCCGTTGAGGTCCCTGTGGGAACCAGTCACCTCGTCCAGGTGAGGCCCAGGTGGGACCACAATCACCAGGTCCAGGTGAGGCCCAGGTATATAAGAGAGTATCCAGGTCCCAGTGATGCCCAGGTAAGGACCAGCGTCATCAGGTCTAGGAGAGGCCCAAATATGTATCAGAGTCATTGTGTTCCAGGTGAGGCCAGATGGAGACAACACGGACCAGATTCAGGAGAGCCCCATATGGGAACCAGAGCAACCAGATCCAGGTGAGGTCCAGGTGGGACCACAGTCACAAGGTCCAGGGGAGGCGCAGGTGGCAACAGGATTCACCAAGTCCAGGTGAGACCCAGGTGGCGACCAGTCACCAGATCCAGGTGCGGACCAACTCAGGACCAGATTCACCAGGCCCAATTGAAGCCCAAGGGGTGACCTGAGTCACCAGGTAAGGGTGAGGCCCAGAGGGGGAACCAGAGTATCCAGTATAGTTTGAGGCCCAGAATGGGACCAGAGGTCCCTGGTCAAAGTGAGGCCCAGGTGTGGCATAGAGTATCCAGGTCCCAATGATGCCTGGGTGAGGACCAGAGTCACTAGGGCCATGCAGGCCCAGATGGAGAACAGAATCACTAGGTCCTGGTGAGGCATAGAATAAGACCACAGTCACCAGTATCAGGTGAGCCCCTGAGGGACCCAGAGCCACTCTATCCAGCTGAGTCCCAGGTCCATGTGAGGCCCAAGTGAGGACCAGATGCATCAGGTCGAATTGAGGCATAGCTGGGGACTAGAGTCACCAGGTCTGGGTGCGGCCTAGGTGGGGCAAAAATTCAGCAGTTCTGAGTTAGGTCAAAGTGGGGGACGAGAGACACCAGGTCCACGTGAGGCCAAACTGAGTACCAGAGTCACCAGATCCAGGTGAGGTTCCATGTTGGAAAGAGAGTCACCATGTGCAGGAGAGGTCCAGAAGGGGACCAGAGTCACCAGATCCAGGTTGAAGTCCAGGTGGGGACCAGAGTCACCAGATCCAGGTGAAGCCGAGGTTGGCACAGATTCGCTAGGTCCAGATGAGGCCGAGGTGAGGACCAGAGTTACCAGGTACACGTGATTCCCCGGCGGGGATCAGAGGCAACAGGTCCATGTGAGGCCAGCTTGGGGTCCATGGTGAACAGGTCTACTTGAGGCGCCGGTGTGGAACACTGTAAGCCTGTCTAGGTGAGTCCCCGGTGGTGACAAAGAGTCACCACGTCCAGGTGAGGCGCAAGTGGGGACCAAGATCACCAGGTACAGGGGAGGCCCTTGAAAGAAACAGAGTCAACAGTTCGAGGTCAGGCGCAGGTGGCAACCAGGGTCAGCAGGTCCAAGTCAGGCCAAAGTGGGGTTCACAGTCACTAGGGCACTTGAGACCCAGAGGGGGAACCAGAGTCACCTGGTCCAGGTGAGATCCAGTTGTGGAACACAGTCTCTGGGTCCCAATTTTGCCCAGTTGAGGACCTGGTTCAACAGGGCCAGGTGAGGCCCAGATGGGGACTGGAGTTCCCAAATCCAGGTGAAGCCAAGGTGGGGACCACAGTCACTAGCTCCAGGTTTGTCTCAGGTGCAGACCAGAATCACCAGGTCCAGGTGAGGTGCAGGTGGCAACCACACTCACCAGGTCCCCGGTGAGGCCCTGGTGGGGACCAGAGTAACGAGGGTACATGTAGAAGCTAGAAACACTGCAGCCACCAGGTCCACATGATGTCCATGTGGGAACGAGAATCACCAGTTACAGGTGAGGACCAGGTGGGGATCCCACTCACCATGTCCAGGTGAGACCCAGGTGGGAACCAGTGTCACCATGTCCAGGAGTGCCCCAGGTGAAGCCCAGAGTTGATAGGTCCGGGTGGGTCACTGTTAGTGTACAGTGTAACCATATCCTGATGATACCCAGGTGGGTACCAGAGGAACACCAGGTCCTGGTGAGGCCCAGGTGGGACCAGACACATGAGGTCCAGGTGAGGTCCCATGGAAACCACAGTCACCAGGTCAGGTGAGGCCATGCTTAGGATCAGAGTCACCAGTTACAGGTCTGGCCCAGGTGGAGCCAGAGTCACTTGGTACAGAAGAGGCCAAAGTCCGGACCAGAGTTACCAGGATCAGGTCAGTCCCCAGTGTGGAACAGAGTAAACATGTCCCGATGATGCCCAGGTAGAACCAGAGTTACCAGGTCCAGATGAGGGTGCAGGTGGGAGCATATTCACTAGGTCCCGGTTAGGCCAAGTTGAGGACCAAGTCACCAGGTCTAGTTGAGGCTTGGAGGGGTACCAGATTCACCTGGTCTAGGTGACATCCAGATGGGGACCAGAGTCACCATGTCAGGCTGAGACCCAGAGGGGATCCAGAGTCATCATGTCCAGGTGAGGCTCACGTGTGGAACAGAGTATCCAGGTCATAATGGTCCACAGGTGAGGACCAGAGTCACCAGATCTGGGTGAGGCCCAGTTAGGATCAGAGTCACTAGTTCCAGGTGAGGGCCAAGAAGGAGTACACAGCAATCATGTCCAGGTGGGAACAAAGTCACGTGGACTGGATGAGGCCCAATGGGGACCAGAATCACAATTGAGGCCTAGAGGGGTACCAGAACACCCGGTCCAAGTGACATCGAGATGGGGACCAGAGTCACCATATCAGGGTGAGGGCCCAGAAAGGTTCCAGAGTCATCATGTCCAGGTGAGGCTCAGGTGTGTGAAACAGAGTCACCAGGTACCAATGATGCCCAGGTGAGGAACAGAGTCACCAGGTCTGGGTGACCCGCAGATAGGATCAGAGTCAGCAGTTCCAGGGTGAGGCCAGAAAGAGTCCACAGCAATCAGGTCCAGGTGGGGTACAAAGTCCCGAGGACTGGGTGAGGCCCAGAGGGGGACCAGATTCACAAGGTCCAGGCGATTCCCAGGTGGGTGAACAGAGTTACGAGTTCCGGGTGAGGACCGGTAAGGACCAGATTCATCAGGTCCAAGTGAGGCCCACGTGGGGCCCTGTGTCACCAGGCATGTGTGAGGCCCAAGTGACAACCCCTCTCACCAGGTCCAGGTGAGACCAACCTGCAGGCCATGCAGAGGAACCATGTCGCAATGATGCCGAGGTAGGGACTAGAGTTCTCAGTCCAGGTGAGGGCCAACCTGCAGGCCATGCAGTGGAACATGTCCTGATGATGCCCAGGTAGGAACCAGATTTACCAGGTCAGGTGAGGCCAACCTGCAGGCCATGCAGTGGAACATGTCCTGATGATGCCCAAGTAGGAACCAGATTTACCAGGTCCAGGTGAGGCCAACTTGCAAGGCCATGCAATGGAACCATGTCCCGATGATGCCCAGGTAGGGATCAGAGTCACCAGGTCCAAATGAGGCCCAGATGGAGCATATTCACTAGGTGCAGGAGAGGCCCAGTTGAGTATCACAGTCACCAGATTCTGGTTGAGTCCTAGAGGGGTACCAGAATCATCTGGACCAGGTGGACATCCAGATGGGGACCAGAGTCACCAGGGTCAGGGTGAGGCCCAGAGAGGTTCCAGAGTCATCATGTCCAGGTGAGGCTCAGGTGTGGAACAGAGTCACCAGGCAGCAATGATGCACAGGTGAGGACCAAGAGGCACCAGATCTGGGTGACGTGGCAGATACGATCAGAGTCACCAGTTCCAGGTGAGGCCAAGAAGAGACCACAACAATCAGGTCCAGGTGGCGAACAAAAGTCACCAGGAATGGGTGAGGCCCAGATGGGGACTCAGATTCACCAGGTCCCAGGTGAGGCCCAGGTGGTGAGCAGATCCCCGGGTCTGGGAGAGGATCAGGTAGGACCAGATTAACATGTCAAAGATGCCCACGGTGGGGACCTGAGTCACCAGGTTTTGGGTGAGGCCCAGGTGGCAACCCCATCACCAGGTCCAGTGAGGCCAACTGCAGGCCAGAGTCACCAGATACAGATGAGGACCTACTGGGGACTGGAATCACCAGGTAAATGTGAGTCTACAAGTACACCACCAGTCACCAGGTCTAGGTGTGGTTCATGTGGGAACGAGAGTCACCAGGTCCAGGTGAGACCCAGGTGGAGACGACAGTCTCCAGGTCCAGCTTGAGGCCTCGGTTGGGTGACCAGGGTCATCAGGACCAGTTGAGGCCAAAGTGCGGAGCAAAGTTATCATTTCCGTGTGAGGCCCAGGTGCGGAACAGAGTAACCATGTCCCATTGTTGCCAGGTGGGAAAAGAGTCACAAGTCCAGACGAGGCCTAGTGAGGAGTAGATTCACGGTCCTGTTGAGGCCGAGTTGAGGATCAGTGTCCCCAGCTCCAGGTGAGTCCCAGAGGGGGACCACTGTCACCCGGTTCTGGTGATATCCAGGTGGGGACCTGAGTCACCACGTCAGGGTGAGGCCCAGAGGGGACGGGAATCACTAGGTCCAGATGAGGCCCCGATGTGGAACTGAGAACCAGGTCCCATGATGCCCATATGAGGACCTGAGTAACCAGGTCCAGGTGAGGTCCCTTTGGGAACCAGTCACCTCGTCCAGGTGAGGCCCAGGTGGACCACAGTCACAATGTCCAGGTGAGGCCCAGGTATATAAGAGAGTATCCAGGTCCCAATGTTGCCCAGGTAAGGACAGAGTCAACAGGTCCAGGAGAGGCCCAAATATGATCAGAGTCATTGTGTTCCAGGTGAGGCCAGATGGAGACCACAGGAACCAGGTCCAGGAGAGCCCAATGGCAACCAGAGCCACCAATCCAGGTGAGGTCCAGGTGGGACCAGTCACAAGGTCCGGTGAGGCGCTGGTGGCAACAGGATTCACCAAGTCCAGGTGAGAACCAGGTGGGGACCAGTCACCAGATCCAGGTGCGGACCTGCTAAGGACCAGATTCACCAGGCCCAAGTGAAGCCAAGGGGTGACCAGAGTCACCAGGTAAGGTGAGGCCCAGAGGGGAACCAGAGTAACCAGTTTAGTTTGAGGCCCAGAATGGGACCAGAGGTCCATGGTCAAAGTGAGACCCAGGTGTGGAATAGAGTATCGAGTTCCCAATGATGCCTGGGTGAGGACCAGAGTCACTAGGGCATGCAGGCCCAGATGGGGAACAGAATCTCTAGGTCCTTGTGAGGCATAGAATAAGAACCAGTCACCAGTATCAGGTGAGCCCCTTGTGGGAACCAGAGCCACTCTATCCAGCTGAGTCCCAGGTCCATGTGAGGCCCACGTGAGGACCAGATCATGAGGTCGAATTGAGGCATAGCTGGGGACAAGAGTCACCAGGTCTGCGTGCGGCCTAGGTGGGGCAAATTCAGCAGTTCTGAGTTAGGTCCAAAGTGGCGACGAGCGACACCAGGTCCAGGTGAGGCCAAACTGAGGACCAGAGTCACCAGATCCAGGTGAGGTCCATGTTGGAATAGAGAGACACCAGGTCCAGGAGAGGTCCAGGGGGGACCAGTGTCACCAGATACAGGTGAAGTCCAGGTGGGGACCAGAGTCTCCAGATCCAGGTGAAGCCCAGGTGGGGACCAGAGTCACTAGGTCCAGATGAGGCCCAGTGAGGATCAGAGTTACCAGGTACAAGTGAAGCCCCGACGGGGACCAGAGCCAAAAGGTACACGTGAGGCCGGCTTGGGGACCATGGTCAACAGGTCTACCTGAGGCCCAGGTGTGGAACACTGTAAGCCTGTCTAGGTGAGTCCCCAGTGGTGACAAGAGTCACCACATCCAGTTGAGGCCCAATTGGGGACCAGGATCACCAGGTACAGGGGAGGCCTTTGAAAGAACCTGAGGTCAACAGTTCGAGGTCAGGCGCAGGTGGCAACCAGGGTCAGCAGGTCCAAGTCAGTCCAAAGTTGGGTTCACAGTCACTAGGGCCATGGTGAGACCCAGAGGGGGACCAGAGTCACCTGGTCCAGGTGAGGTCCAGTTGTGGAACAAAGTCACCGGGTCCCAATTTTGTCCAGTCGAAGACCATGGACAACAGGGCCAGGGGAGGCCCGGATGGGGATCGGAGTCCCCAAATCCAGGTGAGGCAAGGTGGGGACCAAAGTCACAAGATCCAGGGTAGTCTCAGGTGCAGACCAGAATCACCAGGTCCTGGTGAGGAGCAGGAGGCAACCACACTCACCAGGTCCCGGTGAGGCCCAGGTGCGGACCAGATTCTCGAGGTACATGAGAAGCTAGAAACACTGCAGCCACCAGTTCCACGTGATGTCCATGTGGGAACGAGAATCACCAGTTACAGGTGAGGACCAGGTGGGGATCTGACTCACCATGTCCAGGTGAGACCCTGGTGGGAATCCAGTGTCACCATGTCCAGGTGTGGACCCGTGTTGAAGACCAGAGTTAACAGGACTGGCTGGGTCACTGTTAGTGAACAGTTGTAACCATATCCTGATGCTACTCAGGTGGGTACCAGATACAAGATCCTGGTGAGGCCCAGGTGGGACCAGAGACATGAGGTCCAGGTGAGGTACCGATGGAAAACACAGTCACCAGGTCAGGTTGAGGCGATGCTTCGGATCAGAGTCACCACTTACAGGTGCTGGTCCAGGTGGATCCAGAGTCAAATGGTACAGAGAGGGCCAAAGTCAGGACCAGAGTTACCACGATCAGGTCAGTCCCACTGGGGAATAGAGTAAACCACGTCCGATGATGCCCAGGTATAACCAGAGTTACCAGGTCCAGGTGCGGCCAACCTGAAGGCCATGCAGTGGAACCATGTCCCGATGATGCCCAGTTAGGGACCAGAGTCACCAGGTCCAAATGAGGCCCAGATGGATCATATTCACTAGGTCCAAGTGAGGCCTAGTTGAGGACCAGAGTCACCAGACCTTGTTGAGGCCTAGAGGGGTACCAGAATCACCTGGTCCAGAGCCATCCAGATGGGTCCTGAGTCACCAGGTCAGGGTGAGGCCCAGAGAGGTTCCAGAGTCATCATGTCCAGGTGAGGCTCAGGTGTGGAACAGAGTATAGAGGTCATAATGGTCCACAGGTGAGGACCAGAGTCACCAGATCTGGGTGAGGCCCAGTTAGGTTCAGAGTCAACAGTTCCAGTTGAGGCCAAGAGGAGTCCACAGAAATCAGGTCCAGGTGGGGAAGAAAGTCAACAGGACTGGGTGAGGCCCAAAGGGGGACCATATTCACCAGGTCCAGGTGATTCCCAGGTGGTGACCAGGGTTACCAGGTCCGGGTGAGTACCAGGGAAAGGACCAGATTCACCAGGTCCAAGTGAGGCCCACGTGGAGTACCTGTGACACCAGGTATGTGTGAGCCCCAGGTGGCAAGCCCAGTCACTAGTTCCAGGTGAGGCCAACCTGGAGGCCATGCAGAGGAACCGTGTCCCGGTGATGCCCAGGTAGGGACCAGAGTTTACCAGGTCCAGCTGAGGCCAACCTGCAGGCCATGCAGGGGATCCATATCCCGATGATGCCCAGGTAGGGACCAGAGTCACCAGGTCCAACTGAGTTCCCAGATGGAGCATATTCACTAGGTCCAGGTGAGGCCCAGGTGAGGACCAGTGTCTCCAGACCTGGTTGAGGCCTAGAGGGTTCCCAGAGTCACCTGGTCTCGGTGACATCCAGATGGAGACCAGAGTCACCAGGTCAGGGTTAGGCCCAGAGTGGTTCCACAGTCATCATGTCCAGGTGAGGCTCAGGTTGTGGAACAGAGTCACCAGGTACCAATGATGCCCAGGTGAGGACCAGAGTGACCAGTCTGGGCGACGCGCAGATAAGATCAGAGTCACCAGGTCCAGGTGAGCCAAGAAGGAGTCCACAGCAATCAGGTCCAGGTGGGGGAACAAAGTCACCAGGACTGGGTGAGGCCCAGATGGGGACAGATTCATTCACCAGGTCCAGGTGAGGCCCAGGTGGTGACCAGAGTCCCCGGGTCTGGGAGAGGACCAGGTACGGTCCAGATTCACCAGGTCCAAGAGGCCCACGTGGTGACCTGAGACAACCAGGTATGGGTGATGCCCAGGTGGCAACCCCACTCACCAGGTCCAGGTTGAGGCCAACCTGCAGGCCAGAGTCACCAGATCCAGGTGAGGCCCTAGTGGGGACAGGAGTCACCAGGTAAATGTGAGTCTACAAGTACACCACAGTCACCCAGGTCCAGGTGTGGTTCATGTGGGAACTTAGTCACCAGGGTCCAGGTGAGACCCAGGTGGGGACCACAGTCACCAGGTCCCAGAATGAGGACAAGGTGGGGTGACCAGTGTCATCAGAACCAGTTGAGGCCAAAGTGTGGAGCAAAGTTATCATGTCCAGGTGAGGCCCAGGTGTGGAACAGAGTAACAATGTCCCATTGATGCCAGGTGCGAAAACAGTCACAAGGTCCAGACGAGGCCTAAGTGAGGAGTAGAATTCACCAGGTCCTGTTGAGGCCCAGTTGAAGACCAGGTGAACCACTCCGGGGGAGTCCCAGAGGGGGCGAGTCACCCAGTACTGGTGATATCCAGGTGGGGACCAGAGTCACCCACGTCAGAGTGAGGCCCACAGGGGGACGAAAATCACTAGGTCCAGGTGAGGCCCTGATGTATAACTAAGAGAACCAGGTCCCATGATGCCCGTATGAGGACCTGAATCACCAGGTCCAGTTGAGATCCCTGTGGGAAACCGTCACGTCGTCCAGGTGAGGCCCAGGGGGGACCACAGTCAACCAGTTCCAGGTTAGGCCCAGGTATATAAGAGAGTATCCAGGTCCCAATGATGCTAGATAAGGACCTGAGTCAACAGGTCCAGGAGAAGCCCAAATATGGATCAGAGTCATTGTGTTCCTGGGTGAGGCCAGATGGAGACCACAGGAACCAGGTCAACGGAGAGCCCCCATATGGGAACCAGAGCCACCAGATCCAGGTGAGGTCCAGGTGGGACCAGAGTCACAAGGTCCAGGTGAGGCGCAGGTGGCAACAGGATTCACCAACTCCAAGTGAGGCCCAGGTGGCGACCAGTCACCAGATCCAGGTGAGGATCAGCTAAGGACCAGATTCACCAGGCCCAGGTGAAGCCCAAGGGGTGACCAGCGTCAACAGGTAAGGGTGAGTCCCAGAGGGGGAACCAGAGTAACCAGTTTAGTTTGAGGCCCAGAATGGGACCAGAGGTCCCTGGTCAAAGTGAGGCCCAGGTGTGGAAGAGAGTATCCAGGTCCAATGATGCCTGGGGTGAGGACCAGAGTCACTAGGGGCCATGCAGGCCCAAATGGGTAACAGAATCACTTGGTCCTGGTGAGGCATAGAATAAGACCACAGTCAGCAGTATCAGGTGACCCCCTTGTGGAAACCAGAGCCACTCTATCCAGCTGAGTCCCAGATCCATGTGAGGCCCACGTGAGGACCTGATTCATCAGGTCGAATTGAGGCATAGTGGGACAAGAGTCACCAGGTCTGCGTGCGGCCTAGGTGGGGCAAGATTCAGCAGTTCTGAGTTAGGTCCAAGTGGGGACGAGAGACACCAGGTCCATGTGAGGCCAAACTGAGGTCCAGAGTCACGAGATCCAGGTGATGTCCATGTTGGAAAGAGAGTCACCAGGTCCAGGAGAGTTCCAGGTGGGTCCAGAGTCACCAGATCCAGGTGAAGTCCCGGTGGGGACCAGAGTCACCAGATCCAAGTGAAGCCCAGGTGGGGACCAGAGTCACTAGGTCCAGATGAGGCCCAGGTGAGGACCAGAGTTACCAGGTACACGTGAGGCCACGGTGGGGATCAGAGGCAACAGGTCCATGTGGAGGCCGGCCTTGGGGACCATGGTCAACAAGTGTACTTGAGGCCCATGTGTGGAACACAGGAACCAGGTCCAGGTGAGTCCCTGGTGGTGACAAGAGTAACGAGGGTCATGAGAATCTAGAAACACTGCAGCCACCAGGTCCACATGATGTCCATTTGGGAACGAAAATCACCAGTTACAGGTGAGGAACAGGTGGGGATCCGACTCACCATGTCCAGGTGAGACCCAGGTGGGAACCAGTGTCACCATGTCCTGGTGTGCCCCAGGTGAAGACCAGAGTTATTAGGTCCTGCTGGATGAGTGTTAGTGGAACAGTGTAACATATCCTGATGCTACCCAGGTGGGTACCAGAGACACCAGGTCCTGGTCAGGCCCAGTTGTAACGGAGACATGAGGTCCAGGTGAGGTCCCGATGGGAACCACAGTCACCAGGTCAGGTGAGGCCGATGCTTAGGATCAGAGTCACCAGGTACAAGGTGAGGCCCAGGTGGAGCCAGAGTCACCTGGTAAAGAAGAGGCCAAAGTCAGGACCAGAGTTACCAGGATCAGGTTAGTCCCAGTGGGTAATACAGTAACCATGTCCCAATGATGCCCAGGTAGAATCAGAGTCACCAGGTCCATCGAGGCGCAGGTGGGGAGAATATTAAGTAGGGTCCAGGTGAGGCCCAGATGAGGACCAGAGTCACCAGGTCTAGTTGACGCCTAGAGGGGTACCAGATTCACCTGGTCTAGGGGACGTCCAGATGGGGGACCAGAGTCACCATGTCCATGGTGAGGGCCTGAGTGAATCCAGAGTCATCATGTCCAGGTGAGGCTCAGGTGTGGAACAGAGTATCCAGGTCATAATGGTCCACAGGTGAGGACAGAGTCAACAGATCTGGGTGAGGCCTCAGCTCCGATCAGAGTCACCACTTCCAGGTGAGGCCAAGAAGGAGTCCACAGCAATCAGGTCCAGGTGGGGAACAAAATATCCAGGAATGGGTGAGGCCCAGATGGGGACCAGATTCACCAGGCCCAGGTGATTCCCAGGTGGTGACCAGAGTTAGCAGTTCCGGGTGAGGACCAGGTAAGGACCAGATCACCAGGTCCAAGTGAGTCCACGTGGGCACCTGGGTCACCAGGTATGGGTGAGGCCCAAGTGGCAACCCCACTCACCAGGTCCAGGTGAGGCCACCCTGCAGGCAATGCAGAGGAAGAGTGTCCCGATGATACCCAGGTAGAACCACAGTTACCAGGTCCAGGTGCGGCCAACCTAAAGGCCATGCAGTGGAACCATGTCCCGATGATGCCCAGGTAGGGAAGAGAGTCACCAGGTCCAAAATGAGGCCCAGATGGAGCATATTCAATAGGTCCAGGTGAGGCCAGTTGAGGACCAGCGTCACCAGAACCTGGTTGAGGCCTAGAGGGGTACAAAAATCACCTGGTCCATGTGACATCCAGATGGAGACCAGAGTCACCAGGTTCAGGGTTAGGCCCCAGAGTGGTTCCAGAGTCAGAGACTCATGTCCAGGTGAGGCTCAGGTGTGGAACAGAGTCACCAGGTACCAATGACGCCCAGGTGAGGACCAGAGTCACCAGGTCTGGGTGACACGCAGATAGGATCAGAGTCACCAGGTCCAGGTGAGGCCATGAAAGAGTCCACAGCAATCAGGTCAAGGTGGGGAACAAAGTCCCCAGGACTCGGGGAGGCCCAGATGGGGACCAGATTCACTAGGCCCTGGTGATTCCCAGGTGGTGACCAGAGTCCCCGGGTCTGGGAGAGGACCAGGTAAGGACCAGATTCACCAGGTCCAAGAGGCCCACGTGGAGACCTGAGTCACCAGGTATGGGTGAGGCCCATGTGTTCATCCCCACTAACCAGGTCCATGTGAGGCCAACCTGCAGGCCAAGTCACCCGATCCACGTGAGGCCCTAGTGGGGACTGGAGTCACCAGTTAAAAGTGATTCTACAAGAACAACACAGTCACCAGATCCTGGTGTGGTTCATGTGGGAACGAGAGTCACCAGGTCCAGGTGAGACCCAGGTGGGGACCACAGTCACCAGGTCCAGATTGAGGCCTAGGTCGGGGGAGCAAAGTCATCAGGACCAGTTGAGGCCAAAGTGTGGAGCAAAGTTATCATGTCCATATTGAGGCCCAGGTCGGGAACAGAGTAACCATGTCCCAAAGTTGCCAGGAGGGAACAGAGTCACAAGGTCCAGACGAGGCCTAAGTGAGGAGTAGATTCACCAGGTCCTGTTGAGGCCCAGTTGAGTACCAGTGTCCCCAGCTCCGGGTGAGTCCCAGAGGGGGACAGTGTCACCCGGTTCTGGTGATATCCAGGTGGGGTACCTGAGTTACCACGTCGGGTTAGGCCCCAGAGGGGGACGACAATCACTAGGTCCAGATGAGGCCTCGATGTGGAACTGAGAACCCAGGTCCCATGATGCCCATATGAGGACCTGAGTCGCCAGGTCCAGGTGAGGTCGCTGTAGGAAACAGTCAACTCGTCCATGTGAGGCCCAGGTGGGACCACAGTCACCAGGTCCAGGTAAAGTCCAGTTGGGGACCAGAGTCTCCAGATCCAGGTGAAGCCCCAGGTGGGGACCAGAGTCACTAGGTCCAGATGAGGCCCAGGTGAGGATCAGAGTTACCAGGTACACGTGAGGCCCCGGTGGGGATCTCAGCCAAAAGGTCTACGTGAGGGAGGCTTGGGGAACATGGTCAACAGGTCTACCTGAGGCCCAGGTGTGGAACACGTGTAAGCCTGTCCAGGTGAGTCCCCAGTGGTGACGAGAGTCACCACGTCTAGTTGAGGCCCATTTGGGGACCAGGATCTCCAGGTCCAGGGGAGGCCCTTGAAAGATCAGAGTCAACAGTTCGAGGTCAGGCGCAGGTGGCAATCAGGGTCAGCAGGTCCAAGTCAGGCCAAAGTTGGGTTCACAATCACTAGGGCACGGTGAGACCCAGAGGGGGACCAGAGTCACCCTGGTCCAGGTGAGGTCCAGTTGTGGAACACAGTCACCCGGGTCCCAATTTTGTCCAGTTGAAGACCATGGACAACAGGGCCAGGTGAGGCCCGGATTGGGACCGGAGTCCCCAAATCCAGGTGAAGCCCAGGTGGGGGACCACAGTCACAAGATCCAGGGTAGTCTCAGGTGCAGACCAGAATCACCAGGTCCTGGTGAGGAGCAGGTAGGCAACCACACACACCAGGTCCCGGTGGGGCCCTGGTGCGGACCAGATGCTCGAGGTACATGAGAAGCTAGAAACTCTGCAGCCACCAGTTTCCACATGATGTCCATGTGGGAATGAGAATCACCAGTTAGAGTTGAGGACCAGGTGGGGATCCTGACTCACCATGTCCAGGTGAGACCCTGGTGGGAAACAGTGTCACCATGTCCAGGTGTGGACCAGGTGAAGACCAGAGTTAAACAGGTCCGGCTGGGTCACTGATTAGTGAACAGTGTAACCGTATCCTGATGCTACCAATGTGGGTACCAGAGACACCAGGTCCTGGAGAGGCCCAGTTGGACCAGAGACACGAGATCCAGGTGATGTCCCGATGGGCACCACAGTCACCAGGTCAGGTGAGGCCATGC
Organism: Canis lupus familiaris; assembly: GCF_011100685.1. NCBI lineage: Eukaryota > Metazoa > Chordata > Mammalia > Carnivora > Canidae > Canis > Canis lupus. The sequence goes on from NW_023331418.1 coordinate 35,589, forward strand.
TTAGGATCAGAGTCACCAGTTACCGGTGAACCCAAGGTGGATCCAGAGTCACCTGTACAGAAGAGGCCAAATCAGGACCAGAGTTACCAGGATCAGGTCAGTCCCAGTGGGGAATACAGTAAACATGTCCCGATGATGCCCAGGTAGAACCAGAGTCACCAGGTCCAGATGAGGCACAGTTGGGGAGCATATTCACTAGATCCAGGTGAGGCCCAGTTGAGGACCAGAGTCACCAGAACTGGTTGAGGCGTACAGGGGTACCAGAATCACCTGGTACAGGAGACATCCAGATGGGGACCAGAGTCACCACTTCAGGGTGAGGCCCAGAGGGGGACGAGAATCACTAGGTCCAGGTGAGGCCCCAATGTGGACCTGAGAAACCAGGTCCCATGATGCCCATATGAGGACCTGAGTCACCAGGTCCAGGTGAGGTCCCTGTGGGAACCCGTCAACTAGTCCAGGTGAGGCACAGGTGGGACCACAGTCACCAGGTCCAAGTGAGGCCCAGGTATATAAGAGAGTATCTAGGTCCCAATGATGCCCAGGTAAGGACCAGAGTCAACAGGTCCAGGAGAGGCCCAAATATGGATCAGAGTCATTGTGTTCTAGGTGAGGCCAGAAGGAGACCACAGGAACCAGGACAGGAGGAGCGCCATATGGGAACCAGAGACACCAGAGCCAGGTGAGGTCCAGGTGGGACCACAGTCAGAAGGTCCAGGTGAGGCGCAGGTGGCAACAGGATTCACCAAGTCCAGGTGAGGCCCAGGTGGCGGACCTGTCACCAGATCCCGGTGTGGACCAGCTAAGGGATTAGATTCACCAGGCCCAAGTGAAGCCCAAGGGGTGACCAGAGTCACCAGGTAAGGGTGAGGCCCAGAGGGATAACCAGAGTAACCAGTTTAGTTTGAGGCCCAGAATGGGACCAGAGGTCCCTGTCAGAGTGACGCCCTGGTGTGGAATATTATCCAGATCCCAATGAGCCTGGGTGAGGACCAGAGTCACTAGCGTCATGCAGGCGCAGATGGGGAACAGAATCACTAGGTCCTGGTGAGCATAGAATAAGACCAGAGTCACCAGAATCAGGTGAGCCCCTTGTGGGAACCAGAGCCACTCAATCCAGCTGAGTCCCAGGTCCATGTGAGGCCCACGTGAGGACAGATTCATCAGGTCGAATTGAGGCATGGCTGGGGACAAGAGTCACCAGGTCTGGGTGCGGCCTAGGTGGGGCATGATTCAGCAGTTCTGAGTTAGGTGAAAGTGGGGATGAGAGACACCAGGTCCAGTAGAGGCGAAACTGAGGACCAGAGGCAACAGATCCATGTGAGGTCCATGTTGGAAAGAAGTCACCAGGTCCAGGAGAGGTCCAGGTGGGACCAGAGTCACCAGATCCAGGTGAAGCTCAGGTGGGGACCAGAGTCACTAGGTCCAGATGAGGCCCTGGTTAGGACCAGAGATACCCGGTTCACGTGAGGCCCCGGTGGGGATCAGAGGCAACAGGTCCATGTGAGGCCGTCTTGGAGACCATGGTGATCAGTCTACTTGAGGCCCAGATGTGGAACAAGGTAAGCAGGTCCAGGAGTCCTGGGTGACAAAAGTCACCACGTCCAGGTGAGTCCCAGGTGGGGACGAGGATCACCACGTAGGACAGGGGAGGCCCTTGAATGAACCAGAGTCAACAGTTCGAGGTCAGGCACAGGTGGCAACTTGGTCAGCAGGTCCAAGTCAGCCAAAGTTGGATTCACAGTCACTAGGGCACGGTGAGACCCAGAGGGGACCAGAGTCACATTCCAGGTGAGGTCCAGTTGTGGAACACAGTCACCGGGTCCCAATTGTGCCCAGTTGAGGACCTTGGTCATCAGGACCAGGTGAGGCCCAGATGGGGACCGGAGTCCCCAAATCCAGGTGAAGCCAGGTGGGGACCACAGTCACCAGATCCAGGGTAGTCTCAGGGCAGACCAGAATCAGCAGTCAGGTGAGGTGCAGGTGGCAACCACACTCACAGGTCCCGTGAGGCCCTGGTGGTACCAGAGCACGAGGTACATGAGAAGCCAGAAACAGTGCAGCCACCAGGTCCACATGATGTCCATGTGGGAACGAGAATCACCAGTTACAGAGGCCAGGTGGGGATAGACTCACCATGTCCTGGTGACCCAGGTGGGAATGTCACCATGTCCAGGTGTTCCCCAGGTGAAGACCAGTTAATAGGTCCGGATGGGTCACTGTTAGTGAACAGTGTAACCATATCCTGATGCTACCAAGGATGGTACCTGAGACACCAGTCCTGGTGAGGCCCAGGTTGGACCAGAGACATGAGGTCCAGGTGAGGTCCCGACGGGAACCACAGTCACCAGGTCAGGTGAGGCCATGCTTACGATCAGAGTCACCAGTTACAGCTGAGGCCCAGGTGGAGCCAGAGTCACTAAGTACAGAAGAGGCCAAAGTCAGGTCCAGTGTTACAAGGATCAGGTCAGTCCCAGTGGGGAATAGAGTAACCAGGTCCCGATGATGCCCAGGTAGAACCAGAGTCACCAGGTCCAATGAGGCCAGGTGGGGAGCATGTTCACTAGGTCCCAGTGAGGCCCAGTTGAGGACCAGAGTCACCAGATCTGGTTGAGGCCTAGAGAGGTACCAGAAACACCTAGTCCAGGTGACATCCAGATGGGGACCAGAGTCACCAGGTCCAGGTTATTCCCAGGTGGTGAACAGAGTTACGAGTTCCGGGTAGGACCAGGTAAGGACCAGAGTCACCAGGTCCAAGTGAGGCCCAAGTGGGGACCTGTGTCACCAGGCATTGTGAGGCCCATGTGACAACCCCCCTCACCACGTACAGGTGAGGCCAACCTGCAAGCCATGCAGAGGAACCATGTCCAGATGATGCCGAGGTAGGGACTAGAGTTCAGGTCCCAGGTGAGGCCAACCTGCAAGCCATGCAGTGAACATGTCCCGATGATGGCCAGGTAGGGATCAGAGTCACCAGGTCCAATGAGGCCCAGATGGGACCGATTCACCAGCCCAGGTGAGGCCCAGGTAGTGAGCAGAGTCCCCGGGTCTGGGAGAGGACCAGGTAAGGACCAGATTAATAGGTCAAGAGGCCCACGTGGGGACCTGAGTCACCAGGTTTGGGTAGGCCCAGGTGGCAACCCCACTCTCCAGGTCCAAGTGAGGCCAACCTGCAGGCCAGAGTCACCAGATCCAGGTGAGGCCCTAGTGGGGACCGGAGGCACCAGGTAAATGTGAGTCTACAAGTACACCACAGTCACCAGGTCCAGGTGTGGTTCCTGTGGGAACGAGAGTCTCCAGGTCCAGGTGAGACCCAGGTGGGGACGACAGCCGCCAGGTCCAAATTGAGGCCTCGGTTGAGGGACCAGGGTCATCAGGACCAGTTGAGACCAAAGTGCGGAGATAAGTTATCATGTCCATGTGAGGCCCAGGTGCGGAACAGAGTAACCATGTCCCATTGCTGCTGCCAGTGGGAAAAGAGTCACAAGGTCCAGACGAGGCCTAAGTGAGGAGGAGATTCACCAGGTCCTGTTGAGGCCTATGAGGACCAGTGTCCCCAGGTCCGGGTGTGTCCCGAGGGGACCAGAGTCCCCGGTTCTGGTGATATCCAGGTGGGACCAGAGTCACCATCAGGTTGAGGCCCAGAAGGGACGTGAATCACTAGGTCCAGGTGAGTCCCCGATGTGGAACTGAGAAACCAGGTCCCATGATGCCCATATGAGGACCTGAGTCACCAGGTCCAGGAGAGGTCCCTGTGGGAACCAGTCACCTGTCCAGGTGAGGCCCATGTGGGACCACAGTCACCAGGCCAGGTGGGGCCAAGACATATAGAGTATTCAGGTCCCAATGATGCCCAGGTAAGGACCAAGTCAACAGGTCCAGGAGAGGCCCAAATATGGATCGAGTCATTGTTTCCAGGTGAGGTCAGATGGAGACCACAGGAACCAGGTCCAGGAGAGCCCCATATGGGAACCAGAGACACCAGATCCCAGTGAGGTCCAGGTGGGACCACAGTCACAAGGTCCAGGTGAGGCGCAGGTGGCAACAGGATTTACCAAGTCCAGGTGAAGCCCAGGTGGACCAGTCACCACATCCAGGTGCGGACCAGCTAAGACCAGATTCACCAGGCCAACTGAAGCGCAAGGGGTAACCCGAGTAACCAGTAAGGTGAGTCCCAGAGGGGGAAGCAGAGTAACCAGTTTAGTTTGAGGCCCAGAATGGGACCAGAGGTCCCTGGTCAAAGTGAGGCCCAGTGTGGAATAGAGTATCCAGGTCCCAATGATGCCTGGGTGAGGACCAGAGTCACTATGGCCATGGAGTCCCAGATGGGGAACAGAATCACTAGGTCCTAGTGAGGCATAGGAATAAGACCACAGTCACAGTATCAGGTGAGCCCTTGTGGGAACCAGAGCCACTCTATCCAGCTGAGTCCCAGGTCCATGTGAGGCCCCGTGAGGGCGAGATTCTCAGGTCGAATTGAGGCATAGCTGGGGACAAGAGTCATCCAGGTCTTTGTGCGGCCTATGGGCAAGATTCAGTTCTGAGTTAGGTCAAAGTGGGGACGAGAGACACCAGTTCCAGGTGAGGCCAACTGAGGACCAGAGTCACGAGATCAGGTGAGTCCATGTGGGAGAGGTCACCAGGTCCAGGTGAGGTTCCAGGTGGGGACCAGAGTCACCAGATCCAGGTGAAGCCCAGGTGGGGACCAGTCA
>NW_023331419.1:0-40244 GCF_011100685.1 Canis lupus familiaris
AGTGTGTGGTCATACTGCTCTATTAGGTAGTATCTTTGGTTTATCTTAAATTACCTTTGTAGGAGAAGACATGATATCCATGGAATATTATCATAGAGCCACAATTCTGATGTAAATTATTGGATGGGATGCTCTGAGTTGTGCATATGCTATACACTGACTTGGGATTTTTCAACTTTGATTTCTTCTGAGAATGTATGATTTAATAAAACATAAAATCTGTTATATTTAAAATAAAATTAAAATATAAACTACTGGATTTGATTCCCCCTAAAAAAACCATACATATTCCTTACAAATCAAATTACAAAATCAGAGAAAATAAAGGAATTTTAAAACATCATTCATAATTCATTACATAAGGCAATCACTTAAAAAAAGTGTTTTTAAAAATTTTCTTTTTTTCATTTTTTCAGATAGTATCTTGGTTTCATGCAAATCTAAGTATATTTTACTATTATAAGCACTATCCATGCTATTAAGTCCTTCATTTTTTAAAAAACGATTAATTAAGAGAGAGAAAGCATGAGTGGTAGCGAGTGAGAGGAACAGAGGGAGAATCCCAAGCAGATTCCCCACTGAGCCATAGTAAGCCATGGGCTCAATCTCAGGACCCAGAGATCATGACCTGATGTGAAATTACCAGTTTGCACCTAACCGACTAAGCCACCCAGGGCACATGCTCTTCACTTTTAAAGCCCGAGTCCTATCTATCCCATTGAGTGGACATAAGTATTAATATTCTTCTATTTTTTGGTGACAGTAGTTAATGTTTTGGATTTACCTTTTCTAAATACATGTTGAGTTTAGGGGTTCCTGGCTTGCTCAGTCAGAAGAGCACATGACTCTTGATCTTGGGTTATGAGTTCGAACTCCATATGGGTATGGATATAGGGATTACTTTTAAAAAAATGAACAAACTTAAAGAAACCATTAGACATTAAATAAAAAGGTTCAGATATTTTCTTAGAGTAAATAAAAATAGAAATGCCGGATGGAAGAGTAGTAGAAACATTTCTCAGGTTCTTGATACATAGTGTTGGGTTGTGATTTTTCAGTTGGACTTATTTGAAAGTTTTCTTTCCTTTAGGTATACTCAGGATAATGATGTCCTAAGCCTAGAGGTCAACTTGGTGCAGAGACACCATCTGCTCAATCTTTGTGGATCTTTCCACAGAACAGGCCAGGCAGGTGCCTAGAGCCTGCAGTAATGACATCATCTGCCAATTTCATTTCCTAGGGACCAGTTTGAAAGGATCTGCAGAGGGGAGGTGAAACCAAAACAAATGATAATAATGAGAGATGTGTCCATTGCAAAATCAGAATATATTCCAAGTGAAAGGATGATTTCAAAGATCCAAGGCTTCCAAGAAGACAAGGAACTCTTCAGATACTGCACTCTCCCTGAGGTTGGAGAACCTTCCTGTGTTTTCTTTGTTTTTAGGTTAACAGCCCACCGACATGCCTGCCCCAGGAATTGCTGCTTTTCCTTTATCTGAGCCCCTCTCTGGTGGCTGTAGAGCAGTGGTTCTCAGTTGGAAGAGCACATCTGGTGGTGCCTGGAGCCCTGTCAGGTTGCCACAAGGTTTGGTCTGTAGAGCCTGGGCATGCCGCTAATGGAGCCCAGGGAGCCTATAATGCACAGAACAGCCCCTCCCCCAATTAATGAATTATCCGGCCCCAAATGTCAATACTGGCCAGGTGGAGATACCCTGCTCTGGCGCTTGGTAATTAACCTGGTGGAGAAGGGCGGGAATTCTGCAGTGGAGAGGGGAGCCTCTCTCACACTGAATATGGGCATATCAACAGGAGTCACATTGCAGATCCCACTCACTATACATCCATTTATTGTTGCTTTTGTTTCTGTGAATCTGGTAGTAGAGGTTTAAGTAGGTCTTTAGAGTTAAACTTGTCTAAAAAATTCTCATTCTTTAAGCATAAATCATGTTTATAAAGTTATCCACATAATATAGAACATGTAAAGTGAAGTCTCCCAACGTTCAGCCCCACTCACTGCCAAGCTTTTAGGTGTATTCACTAGAATTCTTTCATGGCCATGAAAATGCATACGTAACCCCCCACGTTTTGTGTATCACGGGAACAAACTGGTTGTCACCGAGTCTTGTCCACTTATAATAGATCTCAGACATCTTTCCATATCACTTACATATTATCACTTATGTATCTATATCATACTTGCAAATTTCTGCATAAATATATGACAGTTTATGGATAATTTATTTAGAATGGTTTTAGATTGTTTATTGTTTTTTAAAGATTTTATTTTTCATGAGACACAGAGACAGGCAGAGACATAGGCAGATTGAGAATAAGCTACCTGTGGGAAGCCATGTAAGACTTGATTCCAGGACCCCAGGACCATGACCTGAGTCAAAGACAGACACTCAACACTGAGCCACTCATGTGTCCCTTGACACATGGCACACTTTTTTTTAAGGGGCACTTTGCATATAGAACATTTTGGAAATTATAACCCCAAGTGCTATTAGATAATTTGACTTAATGGGAACCTGGCTGCTTTAGTTGGTAGAGCATGGGGGATTTTTTAGTTTTTAAGAGGTATGCACTTTTTTTCTTTTAAGATTTATGTATTTATTTTAGGCATGAGAAGGGGACGGGGCACAGGGAGAGGTAGAGGGAGAATCCTCAGGCAGACTCCCTGCTGAGTGCAGAGGACGACACAGTGCTGGATCCTTAGACCAAGATCATAACCTGAGCCCCAACCCAGAGGTGGACATTTAACCAAGTGAGATACTCAGGATATTCATGAGATATTCATAAGAGACGCAGAGAGAGAGGCAGAGACAGAGGCAGAGGCAGGCTCTTCACATGGAGCCTGCGCAGGACTTGATCTCTGGACTGGGATCATGCCCTGAGCCAAAGGCAGATGCTCAATCGCTGAGCCACCCCGGTGTCCCAGTTGCATGTGGAGATTATTTAAAATTTAGAAAAAAAAATACTTAAATAAATAATTAAAAAAAGGAAGAAAATTGTCCTCATGAGAAAAGACTGTACAGGCAGGCCACCTATCATGTCCAGCCCCTTGGGTTGGGGACAAAGGGGGACATGGCCCCTGAATCATCTATTCTTCCCAACCTCAAGTCTTGCAATAGAAATGGAACTTGTGAGCATCGATCAAGGAGGAAAAGCTTGAAGTTAGAGGTAACTTGTGTTAGATGAATCACGATGAGGCCTCCAGGGTTCCCACCTTTTGTGTAACACGGGAACAAACTGGTTGTCACTGTGTTTTGTCCACTTATAATAGACCTCAGACATCTTCCCATATGACTTACATATTATCACGTGTATCTATATCTATATCATACTTGCAAACTTCTGCATAGCATCCCATTGTGTCAATGTACCACAGTTTATGAACCATTTATTTCAAATGCTTTTAGTTTTATTTTTATTATTTTTTAAAGATTTTATTTATTTATTCATGAGAGACACAGAGAGAGAGGCAGAGACATAGGCAGAGGGAAAGCAGACTCCTCACACAGAGCCCGATGCCGGACTTGTTACCTGGACTGTGATCACACCCTGAGCCAAACGAGGCTCAACCCTGAGCCACCCAAGAGTCCCGGTTGTGTGTGGATATTACTTAAAATTTAAAAAGATCTTTAAACAAATGTTAAAAAAAAAGAAAGAATATTTTCCTCATGAGAGAAGACTGTACAGGCAGGCCACCTATCATGTCCAGCCCCTTGGGTTGGGGACAAAGGGGGACAAGGTCCCTGAATCATCTATTCTTCCCAACCTCAAGTCTTGCAATGGAAATGGAACTTGTGAGCATCAATCAAGGAGGAAAAGCTTGAAGTTAGAGGCAACTTGTGTTGCCTGAGGCCCTGGGTACCCGGAGGCCTCCAGGGTTCCCACTGTTCTCAAGTGTGCACCATGCACCTACTGGTTCATGCAATGACTTTTAGGAGGTGGGTACGATATAGTAGTTGGGTATTTATTTCAATATGTATTGGAAAAAGTAGCTGGTGCATCAAACCTATGACTTCAGGAATATTATTAATCAGGATAAGACATGAGTTAATTTAGGAAAATTATTGACTAATATTGGACAGTTAGCAACATATGCTAGAAATGGTAAAATGTCTCTTGAGTCACTGAAGTTTAGAAAATACTGGTAGGAGATGCTGGGCAGGCATGGCCCGATGGAGCATGTGAGTCTTGATCTCAGAGTCGTGGGCTCAAGCGATAGAGATTACTTAAAACCAGGAAACAGGAAAGGAAAGTATATGAAGAAATATATTTGAGGAATATATTCTTCAAAGAAAATATCACAAGAAAATATAAAAGATGACACCCTTTATAAAAAAAAAAACAAATATGAGCCCCGACTCCTAGGATTTGGGACCATTTCGAGTGTTTCATGCTCAAATTGCCAATATGGCTTATACGGGAGATCAAGTAGTGAGAAAGCAGTAGAAGAGGCTTCATTTTTTGAAGTCAGACAGAACTGGAGATGGAATACCGTCCTTTTCGTTGAAATTGCTCTGCCACCTTGGGCACTTTATTATCTGCAGGATAATGATCATTTAAATCGGATCTTTAATTCCTGGGGGCATTACTTTTCAGGGATTGTTGTGAGACTTAAGTGGCTGACACATAAAGCGCCTGGCAGGTGGTAGGCATGCAAAGCTGAGTGCTTTCCTCCCTAGTGGGTTAGATGTAGGAGGGAGCACACCCGCTGCCAGACCTTTGGCCAAATTCAGCCTCCCCACCCCGCCTCTGCTTCCTCATACTCTGTAACTGCACCTTGCTGTCAAGCACCAGTGCCCATGTCATTATTTAACATCCTTCCAACAGAATATAGATGCCATGGGAGGAGGGACCTGTTCATCTCACTCCCTGCTGTCCTTTTCCTTTTATCACTGTCTGGTTTGTAGCCCTCAGTGAAGAGCTGTGGAAAGGGAGGTGGCCTGACTGTGAAGTGTCCCCCTGTTGCTGTTCTCTTGTCCCCTGGGCTCTGCATGGCAGCTGCACGTTATTGGGGCCTCTGCTCATGGTCCTTTCATTTATTATTCTCTTTAATGATTCTACTTATTTGAGAGAGAAAGTGAGTGAGATCAAGAGAGATCATGAGTGGCAGGGAGGGGCAGAGGGAGAGGGAGAAGCTGACACCTCTCTGAGCAGGGAGCTGGACATGGGGATCATGACCTGAACTGAAGGCAGATGCTTAACTGACTGAGCTGCAATGGTGTCCCCCTACCACCTTTTTAAAAAGTGACTTCTACACTCTAGGAGTAGCTTGCAGTCACGACCCCGAGATCAACAGGTTCATGTTCTAGTGATTGAGCCAGCCAGGTGCCCCTCGTGGTCCCTTCTTATGAAGAGTCTCCGTGAGGGGAAGAGGAAGGTGCCTTCTCCCTGGGCATCTATGGACAGTGTCAGGTGAAAGGAGGGTATTCCTGCCCTTCCCAGTTGAAAGCTGAGAGAAACTCTTCGCATTCTCATAGAAAATGGGGTTTGGTTTCCAACTGGCTTTAAAAGCCTGTTTAAGGGCAGCCCCGGTGGCCCAGCAGTTTAGCGCTGCCTTTGGCCCAGGGTGTGATCCTGGAGACCTGGAATCGAGTCCCAAGTCGGGCTCTTGGCATGGAGCCTGCTTCTCTCCCTCTGCCTGTGTCTCTGCATCTCTCTCTTTCTCTGTATCTCTCATGAATAAATAAAATCTTAAAAAAAAAAAACCACTTTTTAATTCAGAGTGTTACAGATTTCCAGTGCTGACTTTTTCATTCTTTGTTTGCAACGTTGGGAAATACCAACTTTTTTTTTTTCTTTAAATAATTGTTTGATAGAGAGGGAGAGGCAGAAGGAGAAAACCTGAAGTAGACCCATTACTGAGCTAGGACCCCAAGGCAGACCTGTATCCTATGACCCTGAGAACATGATCTGAGCTGAAATCAGGAGATGGATGCTTAAGCAACAGACTCACCCAGGCACTTCTACCAAGTGTTTTGTATAACTATGTGCATTTTGACTCTCGTACAAATAAGTGTACATTGTACTACGTGGTTGTTTATTTGATTTCTCATGCAACTCTTTACTCTTAGATTCTGAAATATGTGGTGTGCTTCACTGGACCCAATATTATGGCCATGCATGCAATGCTTATAAACAAACCTCCAGATTCTGGTAAAGTGCTTTTATTTCTTAAAGTAGAAGCCAAAAACAAAAAACAAAAAACAAAAAACACAAAAACCCAAAACAAAACTAAACAAAAAACAGAAGGGAAAAGTAAGAAAAAGTTTCAAGGATTCAAACTATAGCTTTGTGCATAATGCTGAACTTTGAAAAACAAATGTGGGGATGCCTGGGTGGCTCAGTGGTTGAGGGTCTGCCTTTGGCTCAGGTCGTGATCCTGGGGTCCTGGGATCGAGTTTTGCATCAGGCTCCTCACAGGGAGCCTGCTTCTCTCTCTGCCTGTGTCTGTGACTCTCATGAATAAGTAAGATCTTTAAAAACATAAAATAAGGGCAGCCCGGGTGACTCAGCGGTTTGGCTCCGCCTGCAGCCCAGGGTGTGATCCTGGAGACCCGAAATCAAGTCCCACATCAGGCTCCCTGCATGAAGCCTGCTTCTCCCTCTGCCTGTGTCTGCCTCTCTCTCACTCTCTGTGTCTCTCATGAATAAATAAATAAAATCTTAAAAAAAAACCCAAATGTGTATAAAATGTGTATATACCTTTAAGTCTTAAAACAGTATGTAAAGAATTGTAAGTAGAGTTTCATCGTGAGAGGATTTCAGATGTCAACTCTATGGTTATTTTTTCTTATTTTAAAGATTTTATTAATTTTTTTGAGAGGGAGAGACATCATAGAGGAAGGGAGAGAAGCAGATTCCCTGCTAAGCAGAACCCTATGCAGCTTGATCCGAGGGCCCTGAGATCCTGAGCTAGAGAAGGCAAATGCTTAACCCACTGAGCCACCCAGAGCCCTTAGAGGCCTTTTATTAATTAGTTAGCTGATATTTTTTGCATCAGCCACTTAGAAGGCTAACAGGGAACCTCAAATTTGGTTGCTCTCTTCAATTACTCAAACTTTTTTTTTCTTGAATTCTAGCTTCTATGCCCAAACCACAATTACAAAGGAATAAAACAATAGAGTTCATGTGTATGAATTGCTAGTGAATGTTGTGTGTCAGTAAGTCCTCGGCTCCCAGAAACCCAGAAAAAAAATAGAGGATCTGGAGTTGTCCTGTGGATTTGATATTCAAATTTGATGCTTATCTCTGGACTGATTCTCAATAATGTTGTTTCACTTCTTTGGGTTTTGTGGGAATAGTCATTGCTGTGGTTTTGCAGGCAAAAGAGATGAAATCTGAGATGCAAGTGTGTATTAACAGCAGGTTCTGTTTCAGGCAAGAAGACATCCCGCCATCCCTTGCACCAGGATCTGCACTACTTCCCCTTCAGGCCCAGCAATAAAATTGTCTGTGCTTGGACAGCCATGGAGCACATCGACAGGAACAATGGCTGTCTGTGTGTGTTCCCAGGCACACACAAAGGCTATCTGAAGCCACACAATTATCCCCAATGGGAGGTATGTCTGCGTAGAGGAGGCATCATTTTTTTGTTGTTGTTTTTTGTTTTTTGTTTTTTTTTAGGTTAGCTTTTTTTTGTATTTTTTTATAGGGTTCGATTTTTCAACCTATAGTATAATACCCAGTGCTCATCCTGTCAAGTGCCCCCCTCGATGCCTGTCACCCAGTCACCCCATCGCCCTGCCTGCCTCCCCTTCCACTACCCATTGTTCCTTTCCCAGAGTTAGGGGTCTCATGTTCTAGCTCAGAGGAAGAATCTGTTTTTTTTTGTTTTTGTCGTTGTTTTCTTTTAAGATTTTATTTATTTATTTGAGAGAGAGAGAAAGAGCACAAGCAATGGGAGAGGAGGGGAGGAGAAGACAAAGGGGAAGGGAGAGGGACAAGCAGACTCTGCTGAGCACGAGTCAGATATGTGGCTTGAACTTCGCACCCTGAGATCATGACCTGGGTTGGCATCAAGACTTGGACGCCCAACTGACTGAGCCACCCAGGCACCCCTAGAGGAGAAATCTTAACCAGAATATTGTTTGTTTTGATTTCACATCACTCTCCCTAAAGAGCTTTAACAATCAGATGGCATTTCCTTCCTTACAAAACATCATTATAGGATTTACAATTAGGGTCAGGGAAGATTCAAGGATGTCAGGTAAAATAACCATTTTTCCATCAAGAAGTGTTGGAAAGCTGACCAGTGTGGGGCACTTTGGTAGGTACTATATAGGATATGAAATTATCAAGCCCAATTGCACAGGTAAGATGTCAACACTTGCAACACCACATGCATGTGTAAAGTGCCAACTACTTCTTACCCACTGATTGATGGCTCTTGGCATAAAGAAGAGAGAGGAATCATCTCTTTACTGCTAGAGAGACCAATGAAGACTCTGGGGAAGCATGAGTAGTATTCCATTGCATGACTGTTACATGGTGTATGGAATTGAGCTAGTTGAGGATGGAAGAGTATAGAAGGCTTTTGAGCCCATGAATGGTGAGATCAAATTGATCCTTCAATAATGATAATCTAGAGGCTTAGAGCAGGATATACTGGAGGTAGGGCTCCAGAGGCAGAGAAACCAGAGAGGAGATGATAAGTGTTTTAGGTATCAGACAATATGGTCTTGAAATCCCATAATGATGGTCAGAAAGAGAAGAGCACGGGTTGTTAACGCAGGAAGAATGAATGTGGTCTGTAGGAAGTAAAGAATATGGCTTTCAGGACTTCTGTCTCAATTAGATTCTTGCACTGAGGATTAGTGCCAAGGAAAATACTGGGGTCTGGATTCTGATATAACTGAAACTGTGAGATTCACAAATTCAGTTGAGTTTTGGGGAAAGTTTGGTGCAGGCAACAGAAGTGGGCTGTGGCTGACTTAAGCCAAACGAAGTGTTTTGGAGGGTGGCAGGCACCTGCTGAGTCCATGGAAAGGCTGGCTAGCTCTGATGAGCAGGAGAGTGGGGGTTATGTTCAGTGGGAACACTCGGGGTGGGGCACCTGGTGGGGTCAACTGAACTGTGATCATGACCAGTGCCTTCCATCTTCTGCTCAGATTCAAAGTGACCACAGTGGGCGGTTAGATTGACTTAGCTTAGGTCACGTATCAACCCTGGCCAGGAGAGAAGTGCACTGGATGAAAACCACAACTGAGTCCAGCAGGAAAGCAGTCCTTTCCCCAGAAGAATGTGGCACAGTCTCAGGAAGGGAAATGTGATGCCGTCCTTCCACCATAACTATTACTTAATGAAATAACTGACTTGGGAAATAGTTATAAAAAACAGAATGTTTTAATTTACTGTTTTTCTTTCCTTACTCTGCATGTGACATCAGTGCTTTCTGAGCTGAGAAAAATTGAGATTTTCTCTCTGCTGGTTTGGGAGAACAATTAGCTTCTTAGAGGTACTCCTGAGTTATAGAAGAATGGTTCAGGCAAAGTTCTAGGTGAGGAGAATATCATCCTGGGAAAGAATGATTATACATTCAGGCTTGAAAGGTGATCTCCCATGTTAACTGCAACATGCAACGTTGATCTAGATCCTCAATATAATACAGTTATGAAGGGTGAGAAGAAATTTCAGCATCTTCCTTTGCCTCCCTAAATCCATGATTTTAATATCACAATGTGACTTTCACAGCCACACATCTGAGAAGCTTTTGTATATTTGCAGTACCTGTTAAGAATCTATTTATCTTTCTCTTGGAAGAACTTAGGAAATCTACTTTTTAGTCATTGGGTTCCTCAAATACAGAGTTGGGTTCTCTTATGTGTTCTAGGGGGGCGTGAACTTAATGTTCTATGGGATCCAGGACTATGATGAAAACAGCCCCCGCGTGCACCTCGTGATGGAGAAAGGAGACACCGTTTTCTTTCATCCTTTGCTCATCCACGGATCTGGCTGGAACAGAACTCAAGGATACCGCAAGGTATGCATTACATCACCGTGCTTTCCAAAGACGAATAGGTTAGAAGCAAAAATGTCAAGATATGTGAAACTTTATGAGATTTGTGATGTTTAACTAAACTGCTCTTGCTCTGGTTTATTTACCAGGAAATATATTTGATACCACATTCTTTTTTGCTAAGTTATCAGTAGGAGGCCATGTGACCTCCGGTTCCCAATCCTACTGATCGTGAATTAGGAACATTCATAGAGTTGCTTGGTAGCCCACAGCCTGTGCTTTTGGAGACAGAAAGAATGGATGATGTACTAAAATCTTAAAATGGGAAATGGATATAGGAACCATTTATGACGGCAGTTTATAATAGCTTTGTTATTGAATTGGCTGCCCAGAAATAAGATTTAGCAGCGAGCCATGGTTTTTGCCCCTTAGCTATGAATATATTAAAAACCTATTGATTTCATTGCTTGCATTAAAATTTGACAAAATTTCCCATATTCCCAGATTTCTCTCTTCTCAAAAATTCAGCAGCTCTGACAGTACTGTGGACTGACATTATTCCACATTACATGGCTCTTATTACGATATATAGGGGGTTTTTGGGGTTGAGTGAAGCGTGCCAGTTTGTCACACCAACACCCATTGTCTCCCTAGGTGCAGGGTTAGCTACCATGTTTCATCTTCCATTCATTCATATTTCCACCAGGTCAACAGGGCCAGGATGAGGGTGAGGCAAGAAAGCCCTCTCCTCCAGGGAAAATTTAGCAGGGGTCGGGGGATGGTGCCAAACACCTCAACAATCAAGTTAAATGATAGTTTAAGGCAGTATTTAGAAAATCAAAATCAATGCAAAAAATACCTTGATGAACACAATGCCAAAATTTTAAATAAAGACTAGATCAGACTCCCCACCAACATGATCCTCAGAACTGTACAAGCAGGGGTACAGCCACAATGACATAAATAATATGAATGTTCATGAAATTCATGAATTTGGCCATTTATCATGTGTCCTTGGTGTCAAAATTCAACTTGATATAAAAAATGGAATTTTATGTATATGCATCTGTATCAAAACAGCAAGCTAAGACAAATAGTCTTAAAGTCTGTATGAGTTAGAGAATTATATTACTTCCTATATGATCAGGGTTATAAACTGAGTAGGATAACAACATACTGAAAGATCTCATGTCAAAACCTGAAAATATAGTATAAAGTGATTACTGTATGAAACTAAAAGGTAAATGATAAGAAACCAAGTAATGTGATTGATAATATCCTAACTTTGTAATTTTTCAATAGTTTTTGAACTACTTTATTTGGGAAAAGATGAACCCCTACAAAAAGACTTAAAAATGCATATATGGTAATGTACTTATCCCCTTGGATGTCACTTTTTCTTGGTGTGGTTTGGGGGCTTCCATGGGAAATGGGGGTCCCTGTGTGGCTCAGCGGTTGAGCGTCTGCCTTGGCTCAGGGGGGTGATCCCAGTCCGGGGATCCAGTCCTACATCGCGCTGCTTGCATGGAGTCTGCTTCTCCATTGCCTGTGTCTCTGCTCCCCTCTGTGTCTCTCGTGAACAAATTTAATAATATATATAATAAAAAAATAAAAAAAAAAGGAAATGGAATTTGTGACTCCACTGTCTACAAATCTCATGTTGTAAGCAAAGCAGACAGCCCTTCTGAGAGGTGAGGTCATCTCAAGAGAAGAGAACTAACATGCGACTAGGAAAGTGAGTTTTAAGTTTATCTGCTGATAACCTTTTCAAGAATGGGAACAACCGGGCAGCCCCGGTGGCCCAGCGGTTTAGCGTGGCGAGCAGCCTGGGGTGTGGTCCTGGAGACCCAAGATCGAGTCCCATATTGGGCTTCCTGCAGGGAGCCTGCTTCTCCCTCTGCCTGTGTCTCTGCCTCTCTCTTCGCTCTCTCTGAATGAATAAATAAGTAAATCTTAAAAAAAAAAAAAAAAAAAAAAAAGAATGGGGAGAACCAAGTAACCTCCTTTCCCTTAAGAAGGAAACAAGATGTGTACCTTATGTGAATGATCTTGGACTTCAAATGTCCTTTTGATTGAAAGGGGTGGGTGGTGTATATTATTTTTCCTTTGCAAGGTATTTTTAATGTTGCTTTCCCTGATACTTTAGACATTAAAATAACAAAGCACCACAAAACTCAGCTGAGTAACTACTTCTGTGACTAAGAAGAGGATGAAGGAACCCTGGAAACCCATTCCTGTTTAGGACTGGGGGATATGCACTAGCTAGATTAAATCACATGTTAAAAAAGTTTAAGTCCTCTTACTCTTGTCATTATGTTCTCAGCCCATTTTGAAAAACAAGTATCCCAGGGAGCTTAAAACCTCTTGGAATTTCTCAGTCAGCCTTTAGCTGTACCTAGGGGGAGAAAAGACTCCAACCCCAAAGAGGCTAATCCAAGACACGATGGAACATTCTAGAAATCAAATGCTTAGTGAAATAGCTGATTTCTAAAAGAAGACTTTCTGTTTGGTTGTTGCTGTTAACAGATTTTTTTCTCCCCCAATATTAATTCATTTCACCCTGCACAGGCAATTTCCTGCCATTTTCGCCAGTGCTGACTGCCACTACATCGATGTGAAAGGCACCAGTCAAGAAATCGTTGAGAGGGAAGTTATGGAGTTAGTACACAGATTATACGGAATTCCGAAAGATACCAGCTTGCAGGTACGTTTGTATGAGATGAAAGATTTATAGACTATTTTCTTCAATGCATGACAATACTCATATCTATTTTTTTAAAGATATTCTTTATTTATTTGAGAAAGAAAGAGAGAGGGAGAGAGAGCATGAGCAGTGGGGAGAGAAAGAGGGAGAGGAAGAAGTAGACTTCCTGCTGAGCAGGGAGCCTGATGTTGGGATCAATCCAGCAACCTGAGATCATGAAACTAAGTGGAACATAGAGGCTTAACCAGCTGAGCCAACCCGGCAAACTCTGTTATCCCTGATTTAATTTGGAAGCATAATGTGCATTGTTTAGAGCACCGTGCAGAAGCCTTGCTGAGATCCACTGAGAATTTCAGCTAATACTTGCTTCCCCCACGTGGGCACCTGAGCATCCCAGACTTCTTTATGTCTTTTGGCCGCCCTGTGCTGTGTAGGCTATCCTGTTCCAGGGACAGGCAGGTAGGAAAGGAAACAGCAGATCTGGAGGAGAGCAAATGAGCAACAAAAGCCACCTTCTGAATGCACATAAGGAAAGTTAAAGGTTTGGGATATTACCCATAGGCCTCCCTTAATTTCTCTACAACAGAGTATTTACATATATGCAGATCCAATAACTGTCCCAGAAGCAATTCTCAAGCAGGTTTCTGTGTGGGTCAGTTAGCATCTGGGGTTCCACGGAGCTGATGGCAGAAACCACTGATGCTTATCAAGAGGGACATGAGACATTATTTCATATGCTTTGCTACTTAATACACAACACTTGTAAAGTAGTTGCGTGTAGCTAGTGGGCATTCAGTGCTGCCGATGATCCCCAGACAAATTACAGTCAAGCCAAAGAAATAAACATATTTGCCTGGTAGACAAAGACCATTTTAGCCTCTCGAACCAAGAGGCTGATCCTATGTTTCCAATTTGCAGGAAATCACCAATATATGTTTTCCTAGGGGGTGACAGGACCTCCACGTAGACTGAATGTAATGATAACTCGGCCCTCTAGTACTGTGAAGAGTACCGCACACCAGCACTACGCTACTGGGCCACTGGGAATCACCTTCTGAAAGTCATTCCCAGCTGAAGAATCTTACTTCCCCCTGGCCCCTTCTCCCTTTAGAACCTATGAATCTACCCCATATCAGAAAAGACTCTCATTTCTCATTTGCCGTTGGTGGGAAGTCTTGTCCTTCTCTCTTTGCCCAGTTTTTAAAACGCTTTTATGAAGGCATCCTATTTTGTGAAGTGGGGCTTCCGGGCAACACACTGATTCTTGCAGCAGAAAACAAAAGCATATATTGTGTTGGCAGTTTGTCAGGGTTGTAAATGAATGAACTGCCGCCAGTATTTATTTCAATTATTTGAGAGAAGAGAGAGAGAGAGAGAGAGAGGAGAGAGAGAGAGAACGTGAGCAGGAGGTGGGGTATGGCAGAAGGAGAGGGAGGGAATCTCCAGCAGATTCCCCACTGAGCCAGGACCCCAACACAGAGTCCATCCCAGAACCCTGAGATGAGTTGGACTCTGACTGAGCAACCCAGGTTGCCCCCAAGAAAGTTTGTTGACTCAAAAGTCTCATTTGTTTGATGAAGAACAAAGCAATAATACCAAATCACCCCCAATACCAATCATGACCTGATTTTCACTGAGGAGCAGATCACTCTAGATGAGGCAGCGGATTGGCTAAAGGAAAGCCAGACAAGGAGTACAGGTCTTCTTGACCAAACAGCATGCTAAGGCCTGTTGAGGACACCTGTAGTCAACAGGAGCACCAATTGGCACAGGCTGACTGGCCTGACTGGCGTCTGGCTCTCTCAGTTTGTTTCAACACGATTTCAGATGTTGACAAGTAAATTATTGGGAGTCCCTTAAAAATGGTTTATTTACTGATAGGACCACTGTGAGAGTTTTTTCCACTTAACTATTCGTAGATGCTAGAAATCTACTTTTTTCTTATGCTGAACACATTCCCAGTGTTCCGTGGACTCCTTGTGGTTGGCTTTATTTTCCAGGATGTCTTTAGACTGGGAGGACAGCTGGTGAAAGGAAGAAGGGACCAACCTTTGAAGTGGCCGTCTGCTGGAGCTCTTTGAGAGGAAACCAAAAGGAATCAAGATGCCTATGGAACCTGTTTTATTAATGAGCTGTCCTAATCTTTCTTGTCACTTGTTATGAAGATCACAACGCCCTTACAGGGAACTTTATGGGATCTGGTTAGCTCTGGGTGAGGGGCTGTTGCTTTAATGGATGAACAGGTGTAACAGTGGCATATTACTATTGTTCAGGAATACTACTTTGCACCTAATAAAGGTCACTGATGTCTAATTTAAGTGTGTTCAGTTACTTTTCATCCAGTTAGCTCTTTGCCCAAGCAAGAAGGAAAGCTTTGAAAACTCAGGGTCTGCTGACTTTTTCGCATCCCTCTTCTGGAAATCCCACCACCCACTGATTTCATGGCATGAGAGACTTCTCAGATCTAGAACCTGTCCTCTACACACACGTTTAATGAAGGGCATTGTGGAGTGAGGACAAGGGTGGATGTTCATGCTCTGACACATGTCCTTGTGTCCTTGAGTCCTTGCATGACTCTTCCAACCCAGCCAGCTTGCTTAAAGAAAGCCAGAATTTTTCCAAATCTTTCTCTGTTGCTGAAGAAGGAAGACAAAGGTGACTTCCCTCTGCTAGTTAGGCAGCTGGAACCTCTCAGCATTTATGAATGAAACCTAAACTCTCTCAAGGTACAGGGAAAATTGTTAGTTCTATTTCTAATGGGCATGAACTGGGGAAATTTGTTTTTTTTTTTTTCATTTAAAGATTATTTATTTATGTTAGAGAGAGCACAAGGAGCAGCAGGTTGGAGGGGCAGAGGAGTGGAGAGCAGACTGCCCGCTGGGCAGGGAACCCGATGGGGGCTTCAACCCCAGGACCTGAGCCTAAGGCAGAGATGTTTAACCCACTGAGCCACCCAGGTGCCCCATGGGGACTTTCTTGTAATACAGAGCTGTGTTTTCTACACCAGCTGAGGGTAGCAAAGACACATACTACTGATTATTAAGCATACCAGTTAGAATTAGATCAGGAATAAACAAGGAGTCCTTTTCTTTCAATCTGCTAAGCAGAAGTTGTTCTAAATGGACGTTCACCTTTTTTGTTGGTTTTCTTTGAGGACGCTTCTTTCCTTCTCTTTCTTTCCTTGTGAGAGAGCTCAGAGGGAGAGGGAGAAGCAGACTCTTTGCCTAATGAGGGCTCGATCCCCAGGAACCTAGATCATGAGATGAGCCAAAGGTAGATGCTTAACCTACTGAGCACCCTAGGTGCAGGAGGACACACAGTTTAAGTTCACATCTGGCTGGAAACTGGAGAAGGTAAGACTATCCCTGACAGGGTTTAAGGAAATTGGATTATGGAAGAATTGTACATAAAATGTACATAAGGAATACGGTGTAATCAGCATGTATGGAGCACTGTTCTAGCAAAAACATTTTTTTAACTCTTCAAATTTCAAATACATTTGAAAAAATAAACTTCACTAGGAAAGCAGACAGCACAGTTTATGTCCCTTAGGCATTTCTGGTTGCCAACTAGTCTCTCAGGAAACAATTCATTTCCCATTTGTTCTGTGTCCTTGGTGTCCATGAATTCATTTCCCAAACATCCAAGCATCCATTCCTATTCAGCGCAATAGGACTAGATGTCAAAGAAAGACAACAAGTGGAGGAGTTAGGACGGCTCCTTTTGTCTGTGTGGACCCACCTGGGAGAGGTGGGCAGGAGGATCAGCTGTAGAATGGAGAGCTGGGACGGGATTACCCACCGGATCTTGGCAGAATGAGGAGCAGCCTGGTTTCCCAGTGGCTGTAAAGGGGAGGGATTTATCCTGGGCTAACCTTTTATTTCCCCAGAGGCTCACTTCCAAGGGCTATAGGAGGTACTCCAAGTGCAGACCAAAACAAATAGAAAGGGTCCCTTTCGTTGATGATTGGCACTGACAGCCTCAGAAAAAACAGACCTTGGCTCCTGGTATCTGCTTGGAGTTCCTCCTTTGTGAGCCACAGACTGAAGCAGTTTGAAAAGCTTCTGATTGAATCAACAAAGGGTGGTAACCTTTCCCAAAGCCAATCCTAGTAATATGGCTGCATGGTTCAAACCAAATCCACCTGTGCAAGACCTTTTCCTACTAACCCCGGGCAGGCCGGCAACTCAGCTCCCGTACCCATCCTGTATGTACAGCATAGCCCATCACTTGGCCCTTGACTTTTCCGGAAGGGATGATGTTCTTTTTTTTCATGTTAAGACCCTGCCTTCCCAAATAGAGAGGGTAGGCTCTTTGACAGCCCTGTCTATTCCTTTGCCCCTCCTGTCCCCCGTGACCACTTCCAGCACACTCACACTCGAGGCACGTACTATTTATGGCTTGTTCAATGTGAACACCAAACTTCTCATTTTTGTAGCTGTCCCTCCTACATAAGAGAGTGTCTTCTTGGAAATGTAGACACTTTACCTGCACGGTACCCATTATGATTCCCAGACATGTTTTTTTCTGAATGTTTCAACCACTTCTCCTTTTTTTTTGAAATATATTTTACTTATTTACTCATGAGACTTACACACACACACCACAGAGGCAGAGACATAGATAGAGGGAGAAGCAGGCTCCCTCTGGGGAGCCTGTTGCAGGACCGAATCCCAGGACTCGGGTGGGATCATGCCCTGAGCCCAAGGCATATGCTCAACCACTGAGCCACCCAGGTGTCCCAGTTCCAACCACTTCAAATTCCAGGGCTCTCTTCACCAAACCTCTCCCCTATAGGTGGTGGTATGGGGGGCGGGGGCACTGGAAAAGTGGTGACTGTGGCTGAGTTTTTGCTCACTCATCAGAACTCTAGAAAATGTTTCCGTTTGAATTCAACATTTTGTAAGTTTTAGTTTTATATTCTTTATTTTTTAAGTTTTATTCATTTTTAAAAATGTAATCTCTATACCCAGTTTGGTCCTTGAACTCATGAATCTGCCATCAAGAATCAGATGCTTACCAACTGAGCTTGCTAGGCACCCCCCAGTTTGTTTTTTGTTTGTTTGTTTTTTGGCCATGGGTGGATACTGCACAGGGAGGGGCAGAGGGTGATGGAGAAGCAGACACATCAAGGGTGGGGGAACCTAGAGTTACAGCTCAATCCCAGGACCCCGAGATCATGACCTGAGCAGAAGACAGAGGCTTAAGTAAATGAGCATGCCCCCAGGTGTCCCCAATAGCCCCTAGGTTCAGTATTCTTAAGAATTTTTTAAATGGTAGCAAAATGCACATAACACAATTTACCATCCATCATCATTTTAGGCCTCTAATTCAGTGGCATTAAGTACAATCTAATCGTTGTGCAACCATCACCGTCATCCATCTCTAGGACTCTTTGGCTTGAAAAACCTGAAACTCTGTCCTCATTAACACTAACCTCCCCATTCCCTCTCCCCCAGGTCCTGGCACCCACCATTCTACTTTCCATCCCTATGAATTTGACTACAATGATAACTCAGACAGGGGGTGGTCCTACAGTATTGTCCTTCTGTGACTGGCTTATGTCACTTAGCATAATGTCCTCAGAGTTGATATATGTAGTAGGTGATGTGTGAAAATTTCCTTCTTTTTGAGCGCTGAGTAATATTATATTGTATGGATATACCAGTTTTGCTTATCCATTCATCAGTCTGTTGACATGTGGTTTGCTTCCATCTTTCATCAAATGTGAAAATTGCTATGAACATGGTGGTACAAATATCTCTTAGACACATTGCTTTCTTTTATTCCAGATACATATATTTATATGTATATTTTAATATTTATTTATTCATCAGAGACAGAGAGAGGGAGGGAGAGACCATAGCAGAGGGAGAAGTGGGTACCCTACTGAGAGTCTGAGAGAGACTGATTCCAGAACTTTGGGATTATGAACTGAGCCAACGGCAGACACTCACCGATTGAACCATGCAAGCGCCCAAGATACATATTTTTAAGTAGGCTCCATGCAAGGCATGGAGGCACTCACAACCCTGAGATCAAGTCCTGAACTGAGATCAGGAATCAGACACTTAAGTGACCGAGCCACCCAGGCGCCCCTGGAGAACTTGCTGTCAATTTTTTGGTATATACCCAGAAATGGGGTTGATGGATCATATGGTTTTTCTATTTTTAATTTTTTGAGGAACCCTCATACTGTTTTTCAATAGTGGCTGCACCATTTTGCATTCTTGCCAACATTACATGAAAGTTCTAATTTCTTCTACATCCCCACCAGTACTTGTTATTCTATTTTTGTGTGTTTATTTTTCTGGTTTTCTTGGCAGTATTCATCCTCACAGAGGGTGAGATGGTGTTGTGTTAGATATTTTTAACTAAGGTAAAATCTTAGCTCGTACTTCCAAGGACAACTGGATGCTAACTATGCCTTCACAATGACTCAGGGACAAACCGATTGTGAGGATAGCTAGGTTTAAGCTAGAGGGTTAGACAAGTTTAAAAAATGAGCTGGTGTTAAGAAGGGGGGGTGATGATGTTACAAAGCTGTTTTCTATGTTTATTGTTATAAGGACCATGTAATAAAGCAGGCACGCTTTCTGATTGACTCTACAGAGGAAAGCCTTGCAAATGAAGCCCTAGCATAATGATTCTGGGCTTCCCCTCCCTGAACACAGATGGTCCCCCCTGAAGCTTTGGAGGAGGGGGATTTCACAGGAACGTGGAAGGTTTTGGGACTCTGGCTCTGCCACTTCCTAAAAGTTAACATTCCCGAGCCTGTTTCCTTACTGTAAGGTAGCAACACATATGGTCTGACCTCTAGGGTGACAGGTAGAGTGATAAACAGGATAATATACTGTGGGGGCATGCAGCACTGTTCAGATTCTTTTCAGGAATAAAGAATTGGGGGCCCCTGGTGGCTCAGTCTGTTGAGTGGTCCGACTTTTGATTTCAGCTCAGGTCATGATCTCTGAGTTGTGAGATCATGCGCCACGTTGGGCTCTGCACCTGAACTCTGGGCCTGGAGCCTGCTTAAGACTCTCTACCCCTCTCCTTCTCCCTACCACCTCCTCTCAACAGCTGATATGTGTGTGCACTTTTCGCTCCCTAAAAACAAAAAGAAAAAGAAAAAAGAATATTATCTCTAGCTTTGAAAGGGCTGTCAGCAGATGTTCTTTCTGTCAGCCCTCTAGGGAGGGGCCTCAGCTGCAGAGCTGCCTTGGTCTAGGTCATGTCCCTGCCCTGTGTCCACTGGCTGGTACAGCGTTAGAGCTGGTACTGCGTAGGGGGTATGAAAGCTGACACTTCTCAGCCCAACTCAAGGCAACTCTAAAGGGCCATTCCATTTCAGAATGTCTCTTGGCCAAGGGTGTCTCTAAGCTGTGCCTGCATTAGATGGTCCAAATCCTTTTAATTTTTGACTATGTAAAAGGAAAGCAACATATAAGTGGTTATTAGAATTTGCATTCCTTTCATAATAATGAGATTGAGGATTTGTCCCATCTTTATAGGCTTTCTGTGACTGACCAGCTAAATGCTGGTTTCTTCTTAGTTCTAGGTACACCTTCTTCTATAAAGTTGTAGAAAAGATTTCACATAGCCATACATGACTCAAATGTTTTGAGAGATTAGCCTATTTTTTCTTTCTCATTCACTGCATGCCTGACTCATGTTGTTATTCCCTGCCTCAGGGATTTTAACAGAAGCAGAATGTGATGTCCAGTCCTGAACCCACTGAGAGGGGCTGATATATGTCCGGTAGGTAGGGAGGAAGGAGGGTGGGGACGAGGGTTTTGGGCAGGGGTGATGTCTGAAGTATGTAACGAGGGCACCATTAATTAGATATCATGCAGACAGGAATGTGGCACATCTTGACAGTTGTGAAGTTCCTGAGAAGTGGGTAACTCATCAGGCTTACTGGAACCACTCCAGAAAATGGCCAGGCTCCGGAAGGCTCTCAAGGCAGGCTGTTCCCTGTGGCAGGTTGGGGCCTGGGTCTCACTTGCTGTCTCAGTCCTTGTCTACTATTTCAGAGCAGCATTCCCTCTGCTTCCATCCCTGGTTATCTCAACTCGGAGTAACTTACACCCAGGCCCCTTTCCCCAATGTAGGTGGGTACAAGATACATCATCCAGAGAAAAAGATCAATAAGGAATTGATGGTTTTTCAATTAAACCAGAACCACCTAATACGTACATGTAGAACATTCCACCCCAAAGCAGCGGTGTACATATTATTCTCACATGTACATGGGACATTCTCTACAACAGAGCACACAAAGGACACAGGACAATTCGGAAATGTAACTATCTCAAGCATCTTTCCACCACAGTGGTATGAAAAATAAAAATTAATCACACAAAGATCCCCCAAAATGTGGAAATTAAGCAACATGCTCAACAAGTCATCAAAGAAATCGAAGGAGGAAAAATACCTAGAGACAAATGAAACAGAAATACAATACAGCAAAATTTGTAAGCTGCAGCAAAATGATTCTAAGAGGAAGGTAATAGCAATACAGGCCTACCTCACAAAAGCAGGAAATACCTCCAATAACAATAAAATTTTACACCTAAGGAATTATAAAGAGAAGGAAACAATAATCAGAGCAGAAATAAATGAAAAAGATGAAAATGATAATAGAAAGACAATGAGGGGATCCCTGGGTGGCTCAGCGGTTAGGCGCCTTGCCTTTGGCCCAGGGTGCGATCCTGGAGTCCCGGGATCGAGTCCCGCGTTGGGCTCCCGCATGGAGCCTGCTTCTCCCTCTCCCTCTGCCTGTGTCTCTGCCTCTCTCTCTCTATGTCTATCATAAATAAATAAAATCTTTGAAATAAAAAAATCAATGAAATTAATAACTGATCATTTGAAAAGATAAAATGGGTAACCTTTAGTTGGAATAACTGAGAAAAAAAGAGAAAGAAAAATATAAGTAATCAAAATCGGAAATGAAAGAGGACATTAGTTTTAGTTATGACTGTTTAGATACAATACCGAAGGCAATGATCCTCAGAGAAAAAATTGACAAGTTGGAATTTATACCAAAAAAATCTCTACTCTGTGAAAGATGCTAAGAATGAAGAGACGGCCACAGACTGGGACAAAGTCCTTATAAGACCTATACTAGGGCAGCCCCGGTGGCGCAGTGGTTTAGCGAAGCATGCAGCCTGGGGCGTGATCCTGGAGACCCTGGATGGAGTCCCCCGTCGGGCTCTCTGCATGGAGCCTGCTTCTCCCTCTGCCTGTGTCTCTGCCTCTCTCTCTCTCTCTCTCTGCATCTCTATGAATAAATAAATAAAATCTTAAAAAAAAAAAAACCCACATACTAATACGATCCAGCGGTCCTGCTCCTTGGTATTTACCGAACTGAATGTGACAACTTCTGTCCACCCAAAAACTTGTACCCGGATCTCTTCACAGCTTTACCCGTATCTGTCAAGACTTGGAAGCAACCAAGAAGTCTCTCAGCAGGTGAATGGATAAGTAAACAGGTCCACCCAGGCAAAGGAATATTAGTCAGTTCTACAAAGAAATGAGCGATCAAGCCATAAATGACATGGAGGACCCTTAAAAGCATATTTCTGAGTGAAAAAAAGCCAATCTGACAAGATCAAATGCTCTAGGATCCCAATTCTGATAATCTGGAAAACGCAGTACTGTGGAGAGAGTAAAAGATCAGTGGTTGCCAGTTTTTAACTTTTGGTAAAGTATGAATAGCTACTTTTCCAGATGTGTTATTTCTACTTACTAATCCATACACTTTTCTGTCTTTGAAGGCTTTGGTAACAGGTTTCAGCTTTTTCTGTTTTGAAGATTACAGAGCCACTGACAGCATCTAGATATTTAGGGATACACTCTTTCATGATCTTGATTTTAAGTTAAAAAATATACAAGAAGTCTTGTGTAAAAGGAGGATTCCATGTAGAAAATCAAATCAAAGAGGAAAAGTTCTTGTTTGGTTTTAAAGATTTCTTTCAGTGAAGGTGTGACTCGGTGGATCAGTTGGTTAAATGTCTGCCTTCGGCTCAGATCATGATCTCAGGATCCTGGGATCAGGCCCCCAGCTAGTCAGACTCCCTGCTCAGCTGAGAGGGTGGGGCATGGGCTGCTTCTCCCTTTCCTTCTGTGTGCATGTTCTCTTTCTCTCTCTCTCTCTCTCTCTCTCTCTCTCTCTCTCTCTTCCTCCCTCCCTCTCAAATAAGTGAATAAATCTTAAAAGAAACTTTTTAAAGTCTTTTATGGGACCTATATTTTCTTGAATTAAATTTTGTAGTTCTAGAACAAATAGGCGATCTAAAAGGTGTTTATCCGTGTTACTTAAGAACAGAGGCTTCCCTCTGTTGTAACCCACAAAAGTGAGAGGGACTGTGGTCATTAAGCACAAGCGCTGACTCCTCGAGTGTCCCGCCTGAGAGAAACAGCACCTGGCCCAGGAGCCTCCCAACGCCTCCTGCCTCCAGGCACCAAAGCCTGGACATCAGAGCCTGCCTGTCCTCCCCAAAGGAAGCGCCCCTTGGAGATGAAGCCCCAGAAGAGGCTCGGCTTGGATGCACCCTCCACGAGGAGCCAGAGGGCAGCCTTTCTGCAAGTGGGATTGGAACTCAAGCCATAAGTACGCTGTGCGGGACCCGACAGGGATTTATACACATGTTGGTCCTCAAAAGCGACAAACCAGTGCTCTACAAAATAAAATGTGTTGGAAACCTCTGAGTAAGGTGAACATACTGTTGGGCTTTTTTTTTTTTTTTTCTTTTTTTTTGGTATACTGGTGATGACTAAATCTGAATTCTTTTGAATGTCCATCATGTCTTGAATGCTGCTGGCTTCTTCGGTGGCAGGTCTCCTGAGAGGCAGGGAGCTAAGCAGATGATGTCCCTGAGGAAATCATCTTCGTGAAGATTGGATTTTGTAAAATGCAGGTCTGTGTGATTCATGTGATCCCGAGGAGGAAGAACTGGTCTTTAAAGCAGGGTTTCCCAGAGTGCATTCCAGATCATCTGGGGGTGCTTGTCACGGGCACGGTCTCGGGTCTCGCCACAGACCCGCAGGATCCGAGTTCTGGGTGGCCCAGGGAGTCTGTCTTCCACCAGCATCCCAGGTGGCTCCGTGCACTGAAGTTGGGACCACAGATCTGAGGAGTGTCCCAGAGGGCCAGGAAGAGGCAAAGGAGGGAAGGAAAGTGCAGTTGCTCTGGCAGCACCACTCTGGGCCCAGCAAACACGCACCCACGCCCAAGAATTTGGAGAGTTCCTTGAAGAATCAAGTGATTGAATATTTGACCTCTTAGCAAAATCTGTGTAGGAGATCTTCCAATTTGGTGAATACTTAATAAATAGACAATTATTTGGCTTCCTGATAGCATTTTAAAACTTCACATTGACCTTGGTATAGTGAGTTGTTCTCCTTAAATCCTATGATTTATCCAAAAATATAGCTTGTTGGGATCCCTGGGTGGCGCAGAGGTTTGGCGCCTGCCTTTGGCCCAGGGCGCGATCCTGGAGACCCGGGATCAAATCCCACATCGGGCTCCTGGTGCATGGAGCCTGCTTCTCCCTCTGCCTGTGTCTCTGCCTCTCTCTCTCTCTCTCTCTCTGTGTGTGTGACTATCATGAATAAATAAATTTAAAAAAAACAAAAAACAAACAAAAAAAAACCACAAAAATACAGCTTGTTAAAATGCACGGCATTTTAAACTACAGTCTGAAAGGGCACGGCCCTGGTGAGGTAGGTTATTCCTATGGGCAACAGGAATTACCTGTCAATATCAAGGCTCAGCTTGTTATATTTGCGCAGGCTGTGTTGAAACTTGGAATTCTGCCTAGGAAGAGATGCTGAAATACTTACTGTGTAAGCAATATGTACTTTTTGGCCAAATATTTTTAAAATAACTTAGTACGTTGTAGTCTGCAATTCTGCATGCCTTATGATGAATAAATGGGAGTGCTTTAAGTTGTTCTGATCTGAGATGTTTGAGCCAGCAGTTTTGGTCTGAATTTAGCGTTGCCTTTCAAGGAGTTATAACCGAATTCTAAGTTTTACAGTTTTATTCTGTAAAGAGAGACCAGAATAGCTATACTGTACTACTACTGCGATGCTTTTCTTTATTTTTAGAAGTAATAAAGCAAGCATAGATAATGATGCTTCAGATACATAAGTATCTTGTGTGTGCATGTATGTGGGTACACAGAGAGAGGTCTAGATTTCCCCCAACCTACCTCCTTGAGCTTCTCATCCCCCAAGCTCGGAGCACCCTTTTTCTCTAGACAAGGTATTGGTTGCATAGATAATATAATTTACTTTCAACAGTAATTTTGCACCTTTTCTCACTAGAGAGAATAGTGCATATGGGGGGCACCTGGGTGGCTCAGTTGGTTAGGCGTCCACCTTCAGCTCAGGTCATGATTCTGGAGTTCTAGGATTGACACCTGTATCAGGCTGTGCACTAAGCATGTACTCTGTTGTCGCACTGCTTCTGCTCCTAACCCCTACTTCCTTTATCTCTCTCTCAAATTGATGAATAAAATCTTAAGAAGAAACCAAAATGATGACATATTTCTAAGGTGAGACATTCCTGAAGTAACTCTTTAAGACAAAGAAACAATGAGAAAAATGAAGAAGAAAAAAGAAACAATGAGATGCTATGTCAATCATCTGCAGAGACTGGATGAAAAGATATTCTAGAAAGAATTTCTAGTTCTTACAGTCATTATGGAAAGCAGTATGGAAGTTCCTCAAAAAATTTGAACTAGAACTACCATATGAGGGGCGCCTGGGTGGTTCCGTGGTTGAGCGTCTGCCTTTGGCTCAGGTGGTGATCCCGGGGCCTGGGATCAAGTCCCACATTGGGCTCCCCGCAGGGAGCCTGTTTCCACCTCTGCCTAGGTCTCTGTCTCTTCCTCTCTCTCTCTCTCTCTCTCTCTCTCTGTGTCTCTCTTATTTAAAAAAAAATAAAAATAAAAAAAGAACTGCCATATGATCCAGTAATCCCACTTCTGGGTATCTATCCAAAGGAACTGAAATTAGATCTCCAAGAGATATCTGCACTCCCACCTCCACCTAGCACTATTCACAAGAGGC
This sequence comes from Canis lupus familiaris, assembly GCF_011100685.1. Classification (NCBI taxonomy): domain Eukaryota; kingdom Metazoa; phylum Chordata; class Mammalia; order Carnivora; family Canidae; genus Canis; species Canis lupus. The sequence continues at coordinate 25,749 of NW_023331419.1, forward strand.
AAGATAAAGCAAACCTAAGTGGTGGTCAACAAGTGAAAAGGTAACGAAAACAAGGTACACACATACAATGGAATATGATTCAGCATTAGTGAGGAAGGACATCCTACCATTTTGTGACAACATGGATGCAGCTTGAGGGCACTAGGTTAAGTGAGATAGGCCAGTCACAGAGAGACAGGTACCTCCTTCTCCCACTTACCCAAGGAATTTAAGAGTCAAACTCACAGAAGCAGAGACAATGGTGGTTACCAGGGGTTAAAGAGAGGGGAGAATGGAGAGGTGACGGTTTAAGGCTACAAACTTTCAGTGAAGCTACATAAGTGGTTCGAGAAGTCTATAATACAGCATAGTGTCTACAGCTAGCAATGTTGCAATATATACTTAAAATTTGCTAAGACAGTGGATCTTATCTTGTGTTCTTCCCACATACAAACAAAATAGTGAGGTGAAGAGTATGGGAGAAAATTTTGAGAAGGGATGGTGGTTATGACCTCGATGGTGGTGGCAGTATCATGCATACTTACCCCAAAGAAACTGAATTGTTGGAACGGAACGGAAAGAAAAGGAGGGGAAGGGAAGAGAAGGGAAGGCCTGGCTTGGTTGGTGGATCCTGAACTACTGATGTTGGGGTGGTCAGTTCGAGCCTCATGTTGAGTAGAAATTAGTTCAAATAAATGAATTTAAAAAGAGAGAGAGAAAGATAAAACTTCAGAGTTTTAGAAAATTTAAAATACTAGACTGTGGATCACACTAGCTTCAGAGTCATTCCTTCAGGGACTTTCTTTTTCTTGAATGAGAAGCCAGTATGTTTCGGCAACCTCAGACTGGATCCCCAAATTCCTCTTTGGATCAGCACCTTACTTGTATGGGTGAACGACCATGTGAATTGTCAGAGCATCTGCACAGGGAGGGAGGGGCACAGTCACGTGGGATTAAACAGACTGAAAGTCCCGGTTGGGAGCATGGGTCATGTGTTGGCTCACTTCTCCCTGGACGACCTTCACCGGGTTAGAAGCCCTTGAAAGGATCTCTGCGATCTCGAGGAGCAGGGTGTGCGGGCATCCCTCCTCTCCGCCCGGGGCGCCCAGTGCGTGGACCCAGGAGGCCCGGGGCATCTCCGCACCACGCAGAATCCGGGCGCTCCACGCCCTCCTCCAGACCGACGTCCGCTCGTCGCCCCGCCCGCCGCCCGGAACGAGGCCGAGGCCGAGGCGGAGGCCGACGCCCGAGACCCTGCTGAGCCGTCTCCTGTCGCGGCCATGAACCAGCGCCAGGCAGCCGCCCGCCTGCGCGTCGTGCTGGGACACCTCGGCCAGACCTCCGCCAGGACCGGCGTATCCTTTGGGCTGCGGGAGCTCGGGCTGCAGGAGGGGTGGCCTCCAGGGTCCCCTGGGTCGGCGCCCGCGTCCCCGTGATGGTCCCGCCTGTTCCGGGCGCCCGGGGCGGGGGGCAGGGCGGCAGGCGGCAGGGGGCATCCGGCCGCCGGGAGGGCGCGGGCAGTGCGGGCCCCGGGGCTGATGCGCGCCCCCAGCCCCCGGCGTCCGCGCCGTCCCGGGCCCGGGGCCCCGCGCTGCGGGCGGAGAGCAGGCGGCGTGCGCGCAGCTCCCCGGGCCTCTGGCCGCGGCCGCCCGGAGCCCGGGAAAGGCGAAGCACGGGCCCGGCACCGCGCGCGGAGCTGCCCGGGGCGGGCGGGCGGGCGGGCGGGCGGGCGGCAGCGGACCCTCGGGCCGGGCCGGCCCCCTCCGCGGGGGAGCCCGCTCTGGCCGCGGCCCCGGCGCTCCCCTCCTGCCCGGGACCTGCGTGCGCCGCCCGCCGCCCGCCGCCCGCCGCGCCCAGGGGCCCGCGCTCTCCGCGGCCTCGGCCTTCACGAGGGCAGCTCGCAGGCGCCGTGGGCGCCACTGCTGTGGCATCCAGGACACGTCGCTGCAGGACAGGGACACCAAGTTGCCGGATAGAACCGGGTCTCCTGATCCCTCTGGGGGCCACTTCGGGGAGCCTGGGAAACGCTGCGCGCGATTTTCCCTTAAGCCGCGGGACTAGTCTCTGTCCTGCTGTGGGCAGGGTCCTGAAACCTTTCCTACAAATGAGACTGGCTGTTGTAGGATTGCTCTGAGTTCCAAGCCGCGATGCAGCGGTAAACGAAAGTCCAGCCGCCCTCCCACAAGGCTGATGAGGTGATCTCATCCGACGGGCCAGAAAGCAGAAACCCAGGCCAGGGGAGAGGCACACTCTTGACCGAAGCCATTTAACTAAAGCAGTGTGTTCCCGGGACGGGCACCGTCAACAGCAGCTGGAAACTTGCTAGAAAGGCAGATTCCAGGCTCATCTCTGACCCTGGACTCCAAACACCTGGGAGTGGGGCCCAGCCATCTGTTTTCACTTGTTTCGGATACATGCCCAACAGTGAGAAGCACCAACATACTGGGACTAGGGATAACTGGGTCCAGTCTGGTACTGCTGTTAACATTTGATATCATGGGCCCCTGGGTGGCTCAGTCCACGAGGCATCTGATTCCTGTTTCTAGCTCAGCTCTGGAGTGGAGCCTGTTGATTTAATGGACTCTTTATTTAATTTTTTAACGAGCCTTACTCCTTCTCCTATTTTGGTCTGGACTGCCACTAACTTCAATACTTCTTTTGAAGAGTACATTGCTCCTCACTGTTAGACATGAACCTTACAATGTTTATTTGTTCAGTAGTTTAGTGGAAGGAATAGTCACATAGAATAAACTAGGGAAATCTATGAAGGAAACAGTGATGGCTCAAGTGTGGGCTCAGCCATTCTCTGCTGGGTGACCTTGGACCAGTTACTGAGCCCAGGGGTCCAGGCCACCTTCTCTGGGCAGCTGGAATGCTGATAAAGGTCTTGGGGCTTCCAGCCCCTCCTCAGGACTTTGTGAATTGAAATGATGGAAGCAAGGGCGCATACCTGTCATCAGCTCTGTGTGACTTCCCGGATGAGGGCTAATCCAGGGCCAACTGTGGGTTCCAGAAAATGCTGACTCTGAAATTTAATTTTATTTGCCTTAATTCATATTGTAGGTAGCTTACCCCACTTCGGGAGCTGTGTCTCCAAACAGCTTCCATCCTCCACAATTCCAGTAAGTAGATCTAATGGTCATTAAAAACCATATGATATACATATATACAGCTTTTTCTAGTGGTAATTAAGATATAAAATACAGGGGATGCCTGGGTAGCTCAGCAGTTGAGCATCTGCCTTCAACTCAGGGCGTGATCCCTGTCCAGGGATCAGGTCCCACATCAGGCTCCCTGTGAGGAGCCTGCTTCTCCCTCTATCTCTCTGCCTCTCTCTCTGTGTCTCAAATAAACAAAAAACAAACAATAAATAAAATATTTTTTAAAAAAATATATAAAATACAACATATCATGTTGTCCGGTGAATTTATTACACAGGGGGTGGGGCGCTTGGGTGGCTCAGTGTGTTAAGCATCTGACTCTTGATTTCTGCTCAGGTCATGGTCTCAGGATAATGGAATGGAGCCCCATGGAGGGCTCTGTACACAGCAGGGAGTCTGCTTGCCCCTTTCCGTCTCTGCTCACCCTGCCCTGCCTGTCCTCCCTCCCTCCATCCCTAAAGAGAATAAATAAAATTAAAATATAATTCATGGGGCAGCTTGGGTGGCTCTGTGGTTTAGAGCCTTCCTTCAGCCCAGGGCCTGATCCTGGAGACCTGGGATCGAGTCCTGCGTCGGGCTCCCTGCATGGAGCCTGCTTCTCTCCCTCTGCCTGTCTGTCTGTCTGTCTCTCTCTCTCTCTCTCGTAATAAATAAATAAATAAATAAATAAATAATAAATAAATAAATAAATAAATAAATATTTTAAAAAAATAATTCATTATAAAAATCCTCTGTTGCCTGGACTTGTTCTAATTAAACCTAGGGAAAATGTTGAAGACCTTGACTTAATTTTATATGTATTTTAACATTTAGAAAGGCAAAAAATTTTAGAAGTGTATAATCTGATTAATTCTTTTTAAGATTATTTATTTTTTTATTCATCAGAGAGACAGAGAGACAGAGAGGCAGAGACACAGGCAGAGGGAGAAGCAGGCTCCATGCAGGGAGCCTGATCCGGACTGAATCCCGGAACTCCAGGATCATGCCCTGGGTGGAAGCAGGTGCTAAGCACTGAGCCACCCAGGGATCCCCTACCCCGGTTATTTCACATTCAGGCATGTTACACCTCATTGAAGTTAGCCCTTAGTGTGTGGTCATACTGCTCTATTAGGTAGTATCTTTGGTTTTATCTTAAATTATCTTTGTAGGAGAAGACATGATATCCATGGAATATTATCATAGAGCCACAATTCTGATGTAAATTAATGGATGGGATGCTCTGAGTTGTGCATAAACTGACTTGGATTTTTCAACTTTGATTTCTTCTGAGAATGTATGATTTTTTTTGAGAATGTATGATTTAATATAAAACATAAAATCTGTTATATTTAAAATAAAATTAAAATATAAAATCTACTGGATTTGATTCCCACCTAAAAAACCATACTTATTCCTTACAAAACAAATTACAAAATCAGAGAAATAAAAGGAATTTTAAAAAATCATTCATAATTCCATTACATAAGGCAATCACTTAAAAAACATGTTTTTAAAAAAATTTCTCTTCATTAATTTCAAGTAGTGTCTTGGTTTTGTGCAAATCTAAGTATATTTACTATTATAAGCACTGTCCATGCTATTAAGTCCTTCATTTTTTTTAAAGATTTATTTATTTTTTTATTTTTATTTTTTTTAATTTTTTTTATTATTTTTTTTAATTATTTATTTACGATAGTCACAGAGAGAGAGAGAGAGAGAGGCAGAGACACAGGCAGAGGGAGAAGCAGGCTCCATGCACCGGAGCCCGACGTGGGATTCGATCCCAGGTCTCCAGGATCGCGCCCTGAGCCAAAGACAGGCGCCAAAACCGCTGCGCCACCCAGGGATCCCTTAAAGATTTATTTAATTAAGAGAGAGAAAGCATAAGGGGTAGTGAGTGAGAGAGGGACAGAGGGAGAGAATCTCAAGCAGATTCCCCACTGAGGCCATAGTAAGCCATGGGCTCAATCTCAGGACCCATGAGATCATGAACCTGATGTGAATTACCAGTTTGCACCTAACCGACTAAGCCACCCCAGGGCACATGCTCTTCACTTTTAAAGCCCGAGTCCTATCTATCCCATTGAGTGGACATAAGTAATAATTATTCTTTCTATTTTTGGTGACAGTAGTTAATGTTTTTGGATTTAGACCTTTTCTAAATACATGTTGAGTTTAGGGGTTCCTGGCTTGCTCAGTCAGAAGAGCACATGACTCTTGATCTTGGGGTTATGAGTTCGAACTCCATATGGGATATGGATATAGGGATTACTTTTAAAAAAAATGAACAAACTTAAAAGAAACCATTAGAACATTAAATAAAAAGGTTCAGATATTTTTCTTAGAGTAATAAAAAATAGAAATGCCGGATGGAAGAGTAGTAGAAAACATTCTCAGGTTCTTGATACATAGTGTTGGGTTGTGATTTTTCAGTTGGACTTATTGAAAGTTTTCTTCCTTTAGGTATACTCAGGATAATGATGTCCTAAGCCTAGAACAGAGAAAATTTATGAAGAAAATGGGTTTCTTGTCATTAAAAGTTTGGTGTCTGACCCGGACATTCAACGCTTTAGGTACAGTAACCTTTCATTATTTTAAGAAATATGTTGTTGTTTGCAATGGAACATGGGTAGTAAGAGTAGTGTGTGCATGTTCAGATATTTTTCAGGGACTGGTTACTTGGGAACTGGTTGGGAACATGAGCTCTGGAGCAAGAAGGGCTGGCTTTAATCTTAGCCCTTCTACTTAATCTTGTGTGCCCTGGGGCAATTTACATTCCATGCCTCTCCTTTCTCATCTGTAAAATGGGGATAATAGTACTGAGCCCTAGTGTTGTTGTGAGGACTGAATAAGGTAAAAGACACACAGAGTGCTTCCAACCGGGCCTGGCCCATGGAATGGAGGAGAGAAGTATTTGCCATTGTTACTCAGATGCAACCAAATCACAAATTTTCCCCCACTGTTTTCTTAGGCTAAGGAAGATGGTGAGTTCTCACAGCGAATTCTGGCCTCACAGTGAGGAGGCAGGGGCTTGTGAGCTGGCCATTTCCTCACCCTATGCTCAGAGCTGCTCAGTCTGGCCTGGAGGTCAACTTGGTGCAGAGACACCATCTCCTCAATCTTTGTGGATCTTTCCACAGAACTGGCCAGGCAGGTGCCTGGAGCCTGCAGTAATGACATCATCTGCCAATTTCATTTCCTAGGGACCAGTTTGAAAGGATCTGCAGAGGGGAGGTGAAACCAAAACAAATGATAATAATGAGAGATGTGTCCATTGCAAAATCAGAATATATTCCAAGTGAAAGGATGATTTCAAAGATCCAAGACTTCCAAGAAGACAAGGAACTCTTCAGATACTGCACTCTCCCTGAGGTTGGAGAACCTTCCTGTGTTTTCTTTGTTTTTAGGTTAACAGCCCACCGACATGCCTGCCCCAGGAATTGCTGCTTTTCCTTTCTCTGAGCCCCTCTCTGGTGGTTGTAGAGCAGTGGTTCTCAGTTGGAGGAGCACATCTGGTGGCGCCTGGAGCCCTGTAGGGTTGTCACAAGGTTTGGTCTGTAGAGCCTGGGCATGCCGCTAATGGAGCCCAGGGAGCCTATAATGCACAGAACAGCCCCTCCCCCCAATTAATGAATTATCCCCCCAATGTCAATACTGGCCAGGTGGAGATACCCTGCTCTGGCGCTTGGTAATTAACCTGGTGGAGAAGGGCGGGAATTCTGCAGTGGAGAGGGGGAGCCTCTCTCACACTGAATATGGGCATATCAACAGGAGTCACATTGCAGATCCCACTCACTATACATCCATTTATTGTTGCTTTTGTTTCTGTGAATCTGGTAGTAGAGGTTTAAGTAGGTCTTTAGAGTTAAACTTGTCTAAAAAATTCTCATTCTTTAAGCATAAATCATGTTTATAAGTTATCCACATAATATAGAACATGTAAAGTGAAGTCTCCCAACGTTCAGCCCCACTCACTGCCAAGCTTTTAGGTGTATTCAACTAGAATTCTTTCATGGCCATGAAAATGCATACGTAACCCCCCACGTTTTGTGTATCACGGGAACAAACTGGTTGTCACCGAGTCTTGTCCACTTATAATAGATCTCAGACATCTTTCCATATCACTTACATATTATCACTTATGTATCTATATCATACTTGCAAATTTCTGCATAAATATATGACAGTTTATGGATAATTTATTTAGAATGGTTTTAGATTGTTTATTGTTTTTTAAAGATTTTATTTTTTCATGAGACACAGAGACAGGCAGAGACATAGGCAGATTGAGAATAAGCTACCTGTGGGAAGCCTGATGTAAGACTTGATTCCAGGACCCCAGGACCATGACCTGAGTCAAAGACAGACACTCAACACTGAGCCACTCATGTGTCCCTTGACACATGGCACACTTTTTTTTAAGGGGCACTTTGCATATAGAACATTTTGGAAATTATAACCCCAAATGCTAGTAGATAATTTGACTTAATGGGAACCTGGCTGCTTTAGTTGGTAGAGCATGGGGGATCTTTTAGTTTTTAAGAGGTATGCACTTTTTTTTTTAAGATTTATGCATTTATTTTTGGCATGAGAAGGGGACAAGGCACAGGTTGAGGTAGAGGGAGAATCCTCAGGCAGACTCCCTGCTGAGTGCAGAGGACGACACAGTGCTGGATCCTTAGACCAAGATCATAACCTGAGCCCCAACCCAGAGGTGGACATTTAACCAAGTGAGATACTCAGGATATTCATGAGATATTCATGAGAGACGCAGAGAGAGAGGCAGAGACAGAGGCAGAGGCAGGCTCTTCACATGGAGCCTGCGCAGGACTTGATCTCTGGACTGGGATCATGCCCTGAGCCAAAGGCAGATGCTCAATCGCTGAGCCACCCCGGTGTCCCAGTTGCATGTGGAGATTATTTAAAATTTAGAAAAAAAAATACTTAAATAAATAATTAAAAAAAGGAAGAAATTGTCCTCATGAGAAAAGACTGTACAGGCAGGCCACCTATCATGTCCAGCCCCTTGGGTTGGGGACAAAGGGGGACATGGCCCCTGAATCATCTATTCTTCCCAACCTCAAGTCTTGCAATAGAAATGGAACTTGTGAGCATCGATCAAGGAGGAAAAGCTTGAAGTTAGAGGTAACTTGTGTTAGATGAATCACGATGAGGCCTCCAGGGTTCCCACCTTTTGTGTAACACGGGAACAAACTGGTTGTCACTGTGTTTTGTCCACTTATAATAGACCTCAGACATCTTCCCATATGACTTACATATTATCACGTGTATCTATATCTATATCATACTTGCAAACTTCTGCATAGCATCCCATTGTGTCAATGTACCACAGTTTATGAACCATTTATTTCAAATGCTTTTAGTTTTATTTTTATTATTTTTTAAAGATTTTATTTATTTATTCATGAGAGACACAGAGAGAGAGGCAGAGACATAGGCAGAGGGAGAAGCAGACTCCTCACACAGAGCCCGATGCCGGACTTGTTACCTGGACTGTGATCACACCCTGAGCCAAAGGCAGAGGCTCAACCCTGAGCCACCCAAGAGTCCCGGTTGTGTGTGGATATTACTTAAAATTTAAAAAGATCTTTAAACAAATGTTAAAAAAAAGAAAGAATATTTTCCTCATGAGAGAAGACTGTACAGGCAGGCCACCTATCATGTCCAGCCCCTTGGGTTGGGGACAAAGGGGGACAAGGTCCCTGAATCATCTATTCTTCCCAACCTCAAGTCTTGCAATGGAAATGGAACTTGTGAGCATCAATCAAGGAGGAAAAGCTTGAAGTTAGAGGCAACTTGTGTTGCCTGAGGCCCTGGGTACCCGGAGGCCTCCAGGGTTCCCACTGTTCTCAAGTGTGCACCATGCACCTACTGGTTCATGCAATGACTTTTAGGAGGTGGGTACGATATAGTAGTTGGGTATTTATTTCAATATGTATTGGAAAAAGTAGCTGGTGCATCAAACCTATGACTTCAGGAATATTATTAATCAGGATAAGACATGAGTTAATTTAGGAAAATTATTGACTAATATTGGGCAGTTAGCAACATATGCTAGAAATGGTAAAATGTCTCTTGAGTCACTGAAGTTTAGAAAATACTGGTAGGAGATGCTGGGCAGGCATGGCCCGATGGAGCATGTGAGTCTTGATCTCAGAGTCGTGGGCTCAAGCGATAGAGATTACTTAAAACCAGGAAACAGGAAAGGAAAGTATATGAAGAAATATATTTGAGGAATATATTCTTCAAAGAAAATATCACAAGAAAATATAAAAGATGACACCCTTTATAAAAAAAAAACAAATATGAGCCCCGACTCCTAGGATTTGGGACCATTTCGAGTGTTTCATGCTCAAATTGCCAATATGGCTTATACGGGAGATCAAGTAGTGAGAAAGCAGTAGAAGAGGCTTCATTTTTTGAAGTCAGACAGAACTGGAGATGGAATACCGTCCTTTTCGTTGAAATTGCTCTGCCACCTTGGGCACTTTATTATCTGCAGGATAATGATCATTTAAAGGATCTTTAATTCCTGGGGGCATTACTTTTCAGGGATTGTTGTGAGACTTAAGTGGCTGACACATAAAGCGCCTGGCAGGTGGTAGGCATGCAAAGCTGAGTGCTTTCCTCCCTAGTGGGTTAGATGTAGGAGGGAGCACACCCGCTGCCAGACCTTTGGCCAAATTCAGCCTCCCCACCCCGCCTCTGCTTCCTCATACTCTGTAACTGCACCTTGCTGTCAAGCACCAGTGCCCATGTCATTATTTAACATCCTTCCAACAGAATATAGATGCCATGGGAGGAGGGACCTGTTCATCTCACTCCCTGCTGCGTGTCCTTTTCTATCACTGTCTGGTTTGTAGCCCTCAGTGAAGAGCTGTGGAAAGGGAGGTGGCCTGACTGTGAAGTGTCCCCCTGTTGCTGTTCTCTTGTCCCCTGGGCTCTGCATGGCAGCTGCACGTTATTGGGGCCTCTCATGGTCCTTTCATTTATTATTCTCTTTAATGATTCTACTTATTTGAGAGAGAAAGTGAGTGAGATCAAGAGAGATCATGAGTGGCAGGGAGGGGCAGAGGGAGAGGGAGAAGCTGACACCTCTCTGAGCAGGGAGCTGGACATGGGGATCATGACCTGAACTGAAGGCAGATGCTTAACTGACTGAGCTGCAATGGTGTCCCCCTACCACCTTTTTAAAAAGTGACTTCTACACTCTAGGAGTAGCTTGCAGTCACGACCCCGAGATCAACAGGTTCATGTTCTAGTGATTGAGCCAGCCAGGTGCCCCTCGTGGTCCCTTCTTATGAAGAGTCTCCGTGAGGGGAAGAGGAAGGTGCCTTCTCCCTGGGCATCTATGGACAGTGTCAGGTGAAAGGAGGGTATTCCTGCCCTTCCCAGTCGAAAGCTGAGAGAAACTCTTCGCATTCTCATAGAAAATGGGGTTTGGTTTCCAACTGGCTTAAAAAGCCTGTTTAAGGGCAGCCCCGGTGGCCCAGCAGTTTAGCGCTGCCTTTGGCCCAGGGTGTGATCCTGGAGACCTGGGATCGAGTCCCAAGTCGGGCTCTTGGCATGGAACCTGCTTCTCCCTCGACCTGTGTCTCTGCCTCGCTTTCTCTATATCTCTCATGAATAAATAAATAAAATCTTTAAAAAAAAAAAAACCTGTTTAATTCAGAGTGTTACAGATTTCCAGTGCTGAGTTTTTCATTCTTTGTTTGCAACGTTGGGAAATACCAACTTTTTTTTTTTTCCTTTAAATAATTGTTTGATAGAGAGGGAGAGGCAGAAGGAGAAAACCTGAAGTAGACCCATTACTGTGCAAGGACCCCAAGGCAGACCTGTATCCTATGACCCTGAGAACATGACCTGAGCTGAAATCAGGAGTTGGATGCTTAAGCAACAGACTCACCCAGGCACTTCTACCAAGTGTTTTGTATAACTATGTGCATTTTGACTCTTGTACAAATAAGTGTACATTGTACTACGTGGTTGTTTATTTGATTTCTCATGCAACTCTTTACTCTTAGATTCTGAAATATGTGGAGTGCTTCACTGGACCCAATATTATGGCCATGCATGCAATGCTTATAAACAAACCTCCAGATTCTGGTAAAGTGGTTTTATTTGTTAAGTAGAAGCCAAAAAAAAAAAAAAAATAGAGAAAGGTAAAGTAAGAAAAAGTTTCAAGGATTCAAAGGATCGCTTTGTGTATAACTGCTGAATATTAAAAAACAAATGTGGGGACGCCTGGGTGGCCCAGTGGTTGAGGGTCTGCCTTTGGCTCAGGTGGTGATCCTTGGGTCCTGGGATCTAGTCGTACATCAGGCTCCTCGCAGGGAGCCTGCTTCTCTCTCTGCCTGTGTCTGTGACTCTCATGAATAAATAATAAGATCTTTAAAAACATAAAATAAGGGCAGCCCAGGTGGTTCAGCGGTTGGCGCCACCTTCACCCCAGGGTGTGATCCTGGAGACCAGTGATCCAGTCCCATGTCAGGCTCCCTGCATAGAGCCTGCTTCTCCCTCTGCCTGTGTCTCTGCCTCTCTCTCACTCTCTGTGTCTCTCATGAATAAATAAATAAAATCTTTAAAAAAAAATGTGTATATACTTTTAAGTCTTAAAACAGTATGTAAAAAAAACCAGTATGTATCATAAGAATCGTGGAGTAGGGATTTCAGATGTCAACTATATGGTTATTTTTTCTTACTTTTAAAGATTTTATTAATTTTTTTGAGAGAGAGGGAGAGACACCATAGAGGAAGAGAGAGAAGCAGATTCCCTGCTAAGCAGAACCCTTTGCAGCTTGATCCCAGGGCCCTGAGATCCTGAGCTGAGAAAAGGCAAATGCTTAACCCACTGAGCCACCCAAGAGCCCTTAGAGGCCTTTTATTAACTTAGTTAGCTGATATTTTTTGCATCAGCCACTTAAAAGGCTAACAGGGAACCTCAAATTTGGTTGCTCTCTTCAATTACTCAAACTTTTTTTTTACTTTTTGAATTCTAGCTTCTATGCCCAAACCACAATTACAAAGGAATAAAACACAATAGAATTCATGACATGTGTATGAATTGCTAGTGAATGTTGTGTGTCAGTAAGTCCTCGGCTCCCAGAAACCCAGAAAAAAAATAGAGGATCTGGAGTTGTCCTGTGGATTTGATATTCAAATTTGATGCTTATCTCTCTGGACTGATTCTCAATAATGTTGTTTCACTTCTTTGGGTTTTGTGGGAATAGTCATTGCTGTGGTTTTGCAGGCAAAAGAGATGAAATCTGAGATGCAAGTGTGTATTAACAGCAGGTTCTGTTTCAGGCAAGAAGACATCCCGCCATCCCTTGCACCAGGATCTGCACTACTTCCCCTTCAGGCCCAGCAATAAAATTGTCTGTGCTTGGACAGCCATGGAGCACATCGACAGGAACAATGGCTGTCTGTGTGTGTTCCCAGGCACACACAAAGGCTATCTGAAGCCACACAATTATCCCCAATGGGAGGTATGTCTGCGTAGAGGAGGCATCATTTTTTTGTTGTTGTTTTTTGTTTTTTGTTTTTTTTTAGGTTAGCTTTTTTTTGTATTTTTTTATAGGGTTCGATTTTTCAACCTATAGTATAATACCCAGTGCTCATCCTGTCAAGTGCCCCCCTCGATGCCTGTCACCCAGTCACCCCATCGCCCTGCCTGCCTCCCCTTCCACTACCCATTGTTCCTTTCCCAGAGTTAGGGGTCTCATGTTCTAGCTCAGAGGAAGAATCTGTTTTTTGTTTGTTTTTGTCGTTGTTTTCTTTTAAGATTTTATTTATTTATTTGAGAGAGAGAGAAAGAGCACAAGCAATGGGAGAGGAGGGGAGGAGAGAGACAAAGGGGAAGGGAAGGACAAGCAGACTCTGCTGAGCACGAGTCAGATATGTGGCTTGAACTTCGCACCCTGAGATCATGACCTGGGTTGGCATCAAGACTTGGACGCCCAACTGACTGAGCCACCCAGGCACCCCTAGAGGAGAAATCTTAACCAGAATATTGTTTGTTTTGATTTCACATCACTCTCCCTAAAGAGCTTTAACAATCAGATGGCATTTCCTTCCTTACAAAACATCATTATAGGATTTACAATTAGGGTCAGGGAAGATTCAAGGATGTCAGGTAAAATAACCATTTTTCCATCAAGAAGTGTTGGAAAGCTGACCAGTGTGGGGCACTTTGGTAGGTACTATATAGGATATGAAATTATCAAGCCCAATTGCACAGGTAAGATGTCAACACTTGCAACACCACATGCATGTGTAAAGTGCCAACTACTTCTTACCCACTGATTGATGGCTCTTGGCATAAAGAAGAGAGAGGAATCATCTCTTTACTGCTAGAGAGACCAATGAAGACTCTGGGGAAGCATGAGTAGTATTCCATTGCATGACTGTTACATGGTGTATGGAATTGAGCTAGTTGAGGATGGAAGAGTATAGAAGGCTTTTGAGCCCATGAATGGTGAGATCAAATTGATCCTTCAATAATGATAATCTAGAGGCTTAGAGCAGGATATACTGGAGGTAGGGCTCCAGAGGCAGAGAAACCAGAGAGGAGATGATAAGTGTTTTAGGTATCAGACAATATGGTCTTGAAATCCCATAATGATGGTCAGAAAGAGAAGAGCACGGGTTGTTAACGCAGGAAGAATGAATGTGGTCTGTAGGAAGTAAAGAATATGGCTTTCAGGACTTCTGTCTCAATTAGATTCTTGCACTGAGGATTAGTGCCAAGGAAAATACTGGGGTCTGGATTCTGATATAACTGAAACTGTGAGATTCACAAATTCAGTTGAGTTTTGGGGAAAGTTTGGTGCAGGCAACAGAAGTGGGCTGTGGCTGACTTAAGCCAAACGAAGTGTTTTGGAGGGTGGCAGGCACCTGCTGAGTCCATGGAAAGGCTGGCTAGCTCTGATGAGCAGGAGAGTGGGGGTTATGTTCAGTGGGAACACTCGGGGTGGGGCACCTGGTGGGGTCAACTGAACTGTGATCATGACCAGTGCCTTCCATCTTCTGCTCAGATTCAAAGTGACCACAGTGGGCGGTTAGATTGACTTAGCTTAGGTCACGTATCAACCCTGGCCAGGAGAGAAGTGCACTGGATGAAAACCACAACTGAGTCCAGCAGGAAAGCAGTCCTTTCCCCAGAAGAATGTGGCACAGTCTCAGGAAGGGAAATGTGATGCCGTCCTTCCACCATAACTATTACTTAATGAAATAACTGACTTGGGAAATAGTTATAAAAAACAGAATGTTTTAATTTACTGTTTTTCTTTCCTTACTCTGCATGTGACATCAGTGCTTTCTGAGCTGAGAAAAATTGAGATTTTCTCTCTGTGGT
>NW_023331420.1:0-40016 GCF_011100685.1 Canis lupus familiaris
ATTTGAAAACACATATTATGATGAACCCCAGATAACCCCTCCAGCCAGGGTCCTGCAATGACCACACACCCCACCGGCAGGGTGTCACAGCAAACACCCAGACTGGATTGCCTTTAAGTGTAGACTGTCTCCTTGTGCATCTTAGAGGAAGGGATGCCCTGTGTCCGCAGGCCCCCATGACATCCCCCTCATTCCCACTCCCCTCCATCCCCCTACATCATCATCCCCCATGGCATCCCACCTACACACCATCCCCAAAACCCACACAGCCCACACAATCCCCACCCACACTATACCCCAACACCATGCCCCCACACCATCCACCCCCACACCATCAGCCCCCATCAGGACCCGGTGCAGTGCCACCTGTGGGACATGCTCAGCCTCCCAGGATCTCTCGATACCTGCTCTCCCATCAGAAGCCCAGGGGTCCCATAGAGTACCCAGGGGTTTGCAGGGAGGAGCGAAGACAAGGGCCCCTACAGGTGTGTGCAGTGAGTGGTGAGAGGATGCACTGTCCCTCCTGGAGGGCGCACACCCTTCACAGGACACCAGCCCATAACCCAGGGGGATCTGGGCTGGCCTGGCCCCAGCTCTGTGAAGGTGGGGGTGATTTCAGACCCGCCCCAGGCCCAACAAAGAAGACTAATGGGATCCAGCCCCCATGGCCCTCTCTAGCCCTGGATTCTGACCCTACACTGAGCGAGCCTTCTCACAGCTGGATGTGGCCTCCTGGGCCCTGGGGTGCCACGCAGATCCAGGTCGCTGACCTAGGGCACCCTGGGGATCCCGGGACCCCATTTGGGGAGAGCAGAGGTAGCCGGTGGACCCTACCCACACCCACACCAGGAGGCAGGCTCCTCCAGGTGCTGGGCCAGGGGCCCCACGACCGGGTCCACCTGCCCTGCGGGACCCAGTGCAGGAACCCATGAGCTGCAGGTCAAGGTCAGCTCTGCTGTCCTCACAACCATCTCTCATGCTGGAAACCTCAGGACACACGCGCCCCACCCGGAGTCTCACACATGCTCCCCGGTGGGTACTCCAGCACTTGCCCCCCACACCCATGTGATTCTTGCCCTCCCCTAAAGGACAAAATGGTCTCCCTTCCCAGGGGAAGGCATGCACCCTCGGCTCTGAGCCCATTTGCTGTAGAAATGTCATAAGTATTGTGGTGTGAAAATGCACAGCCAGCTTGTTTCTGTGTCTCACAGAACTCTGTGTACGGGGCATGGAGAGACCCCCAGAGAGTAGGAGGGGGCACCACCCAGGTCCCAACAGCCCCTGCATGGGCACTGCAAGGCACAGCTGACATCCCCACGTGCCTTCCAGGGGCAGCCAGATGCCAGGGTCAAGACCCCACAGACTATACTGAGACTCAGCCTGTGCCCCATGGGCCAGGAGGGCCTGGGACAGAGTGACAGCCAGGGAGCCTCAGGTCACCAGGGTCTGTGAAAAGCGACCTGGAGGGTCTGTGCTCCCTCTGTCCAGGGGGCCGAGGCTGGCCCGGTTCCAGGGCATGTACTCCCCTCCCTGCATCCCCGTGCCAGTGTTCCTGGGGCACTGAAGGCCTGTGGGGTGCTCAGAGTGGCCGTGGAAGGGACATCAGGACAGCAGGCCCTTGTGTTGTGCCCAAGACTGCAAATCTGAGTAACCACCGATGAGCTGACACCAATGCAATCTCCAGAGGGTTTCTCTACAAGCTGTAGCTTGGGTCCAAGTGCACCCGACACAGCGGAGCAGGGACTTGGACCCCGAGACTAAGAGGCATAGCAGCTTTATAGGGGCAGTGGACCATGGGATATGCAGAAATTTGCACAGTCATGTTGGTCCACACGCAAGTGGCTGATTGAATTACACCTTACCCTATAGTATCCACTTGAGCTGGCCTATTACTTTGGTCAGATTTGGCTCACAGTTCTGGGGGGGACAAAGCAGGTTTACATTGTTATGAGCCAATTTCCGATTAGGGTGTGCCAAGCTGTTTGACTCGGGTGGGGCAGCACCTTAAGCCATAAGCAGGTCATGTGGGGGTCAGAGGGGAGGTGGCGGGTGTAGCTCAAAATGGAATCAGTCCTGCTCTGCTTGTCCAGGGGTAGGGGATTTTTATTAAATTTCCTGTGTCCCAACTTCCAGCTCATCCACCTGGGCAATGCTCACCTGGTGGACTCAGCGTGCACACCTTGTGGTGCTGGATGTCTCACATGAGCATGTGGATGGCATCCTCCTTGCCCTAGTGAGTAAGGGCTGGGTGAGCATGGGGATCGGCCTGAAAGCCAGGCAGCACTTGGGACAAAAGAACCCCAGCCCCGTCCCCACCCTTACCTCCACATACAGGCAGCCCCAGGGCTCCCCGCCATGGGTACCGGGCTCCTCAGGAGCTCCCCCCAGGGTTGCCCTGAGGTCTGACTCCCTGCTGGAGAGGAATCAACGAGAAGAGAAGCAGCCGGTGCACGGCGAGACCCACTGTCGGACATGAGAATGTGGCTGAGCCAGTCCTTCCACCTCAGCTGAACCTCCAGCTGAAATTCACTGCAGGAGCTAGCCCCGGATCAGCCAGGAGAGCCCAGCTAGCCACCCAGTGCCAGCACCAGAAATGATGTTGTACCAACCATTTCGGCGTTTGGGTTACCCAACCAGAGGATCCGATAGCTATACCTGATAGATTCATGTGATAGACAAACACACACCCCACAACGAACAAAAGTCAGAATCACCCCAATGCTGTCAAACAGCAGCTGGATGGTTACATACACGACGCCGTGGTCCCCAATAGGATACATGGGAGACGCTATAAACCACGACTGCAGAGGTGCTGGAGGCACGGAGATGTGCCTGCTGGGTTCCAAAAAGGAGCGCAGAGGGGCAGGAAACATCCTACGGAGGGGGGGCACCCTTAGGAAAGGACACCAGGTCCCTGTGAATGCTAAGGATGGTGAAATCTGTCCTCCTCCCTTTCAGCTTCTGCTTTTCCTCCTAAATGCCATTTTCCTCAGTCATCCGAGCAAAAATTTATTTTATGTTTTTAACTTTCTTTTTATTGGAGTCCAATTTGTATGAATTCTTTCTTCAGGAAGTGTGTCATTCAGGAGAGAAGGAGAGAGAAATATTTTCCCTGACAGGCAAAGTATAAAGGAGTTCATGACCGCTAAACCAGTCCAGTAAGGAATTTTAAGAGGGACTCTTCATGGGGGGAAAAAAGATACCAAAAGAAACAAAGACTAGAAAGGACCAGAGAACGTCACCAGAAACACCAACTCTACCACTAACAACAAGGCACAAGTTCATATCTTTGAATAAGCACTCTGAATGCTGATACTAAATGCTCCAATCAAAAGATATAGGGTATCAGAGTGGCTTAAAACACAGGATCCGGGATGCCTGGGTGGCTCAGAGGTTGAGTTCTGCCTTTCACTCAGGGTGTGATCCTGGAGTCTGGGATCGAGTCCCATACTATGCTCCTGGTGGGGAGCATGCTTCTCTCTCTGCCTAATTTTCTGCCTCGCTCTCTCTCTCTCTCTCTCTCTCTCTCTCATGCTCTCAAAAATAAAATTGTTATTAAAAAAACAAGATCCATCAGTATGCTGCCTACTAGAGGCTCACCTTAGACCTATAGACACCAGCAGTTTGAAAGTCAGGGAATGGAAAATCATCTATCATGCTAATGGTTATGAAAAGAAAGCTGGAGGACCAATACTTATATTAGACAAACTAGATTTGAAACCAAACCCTGGGGGACACCTGGTGGCTCAGTGGTTAAGCATCCGCCTTCGGCTCAGGGGTTGATCCTGGGATCCCAGGATCGAGTCCCACATTGGCATCCTTTGGGGAGCCTGTCACTCCCTCTGCCTATGTTTCTGCCTCTGCTCCTCTGTGTATCTCTCATGAATAAATAAATAAAATATTTAAATCTCAAAAAGAAAGAACAAATACTATAAGAAGAGGTGAAGGAGGGCATTATTTCAGAATTAAAAAGACTCTCTATCAGGATCAAACAAATAAATATTTATGCTGCCAACATGGCAGTACCTAAATATGGAAGCCAATTACCAATAAATGTACAGGAACTCACTGATAATGATACAATGTCAGGGGATTTTAACACCTACCCAGTAATGGCAATGGACTGATCGTCTATGCAGAAAATCAACAGGGGAACAATAGCCTTGACACACTGGACCACAGGGACTCAAGAGATAGAGTCTGAACATTTCTTCCTAAAGCAGAATACACATTCCTTTCAAGTGCACATGGGACATTCTCCAGAACAGATCATATCATGGGCCACAAATCACCCCTCAACAGGTACAAGAATGTTGATATCACACCCTGTACCTTTTCGGAGCATGATGCAATGAAACTCGAAGTCAACAGTAAGAAAAAATTTGGACAGACCAAAAATACGTGGAGATTATGAACATCCTACTAGAGAATGAATGGAGCAACCAGGAAATTAAAGAGGAAATTTAAAACAAATGAAAATGAAAACATGTTTCTCCAAACCTCTGGGATGTAGAAAAGGCAGTCCAAAGAGAAAAGTACATAGTAATATAGGCCTACCTCAAGAAACAAGAAGTCTCCAATACACAGCCTATCCCTACACCTAAAGGAGCCGGAAAAGGAATAGCAAACAAAGCCTAAAGCCTACAGAAGAAGGGAAAAAATAAA
The DNA here is from genome assembly GCF_011100685.1 of Canis lupus familiaris. NCBI lineage: Eukaryota > Metazoa > Chordata > Mammalia > Carnivora > Canidae > Canis > Canis lupus. Next base: position 4,666 of record NW_023331420.1, read on the forward strand.
GATGAGAGCAGAAATAAACAATACAGAAATAAAAAACATTAGAATGGAATAACAAAACTAAGAGCTATTTCTTGAAAATAATTAATGAAATGGATCAAACCCTATCCAGCCTTAGGAACGAGAAAAGAGAAAAGACCTAAATAAATAAAATTACAAAAGAGAGAAGAGTGATCACAATCAACACCAGAAAAATTAGACAGTTATAAGGGAATACTATGATAGATTATATGCTAACAATCTGGGAGACCTGGAAGAAACAGACAAATCCCTAGAAATGTGCAAATGAGCAAAACTGAAATAGGAAGAAATAGAAAATGTGAACAGACCCATAACTAGCAAAGGAATTGAATCAGAAAGGCAACTGTGTGCCTCAGTGGTTGAGCATGTGTTTGGCTCAGGTCAGGATCCCAGGATCCTGGTGGATCAAGTCCCACATCAGGCTCCCCGCATGGAGCCTCATTTTCCCTCAGCCTATACAGCTGCCTCTCTGTGTCTCTCATGAATACATAAATAAAATCTTTAAAAAAGGAAAAACATAAAAAGATGAGAAGACCCAAATAAAATCACGAATGAGAAAAGAGAAATAACAACCAACACTACAGAAATACAAACAATAATAAGAGAATATGATGAAAAAGTATATGCCAGCAACCTACAACCTGGAAGAAATAGATCAATTCCTAGAAATATATAACATATCAAAAATGAAAAATGAAGAAATAAGAAACTTGAACAGACCGTTAACCAGCAGAGAAATTGAATCAGCAATCAGGGATCTCCCAACAGGTGATGCTTAGATCAATAGAACAGAATGGAAAGCCAAAACAAGATACAAACCTGTAACTCTATGATCCATTAATGGACAACAAGGCAGGAAGGAATATCCAATGGCACAAGGACAGTCTCTTCAACAAACCCTAAACCTGACCCCAGGATAAGAACAAATGGTGTTGGGAAAACCAGGCAGCCACATGCAGAAGAATGAAACTGGACCACTTTCTTACACCATATATATAAAAAATAAATTCAAAATGGATGAAAGACCTAAATGAGAGACCTGAAACCATACAAAGAAGAAAAGATAGGCAGGAACATCCTTGACGTTGGCCATTGTATCTTCTTTCTAGATATGCCTCTGAGTTGAGGGAAACAAAAGCAAAAATACTATTGAGACTTCGTCAAATTTAAAAGCTTCTGCAAATTGAAAGACACAACCAACGCTAAAAGGCAACATACAAAATGAAACGAGATATTTGTAAACAACACTTCCAATAAAGAGTTAGTATGCAAAATACGTAGAGCAAATATAAATCTCAGCATCCTAAACACAAATTATCCAACTGCAGATGGGCAGAAGACATTAATGGACTTTGTCTCTGAGAAGACATCCAGATGGCCACCAGACACCGAAAGACAGCGTTACCCATCATCAGGGAAATGCAAATCAAAACCACAATAAGATGTCACCTGACAGCCATCAGAATGGCTAAAATTAACAAGAGAAGAAACAGCAGGTGTTGTTGAGGCTTTGGAGAAAGGGTAGCCCCCTTACACTCCTGGTGGGCATGCGAACAGGTGCAGCCACTGTGGAAAACACTGTGGAGGGTCCTCGAGACGTTAAAAATAGGGGATCCCTGGGTGGCGCACCGGTTTGGCACCTGCCTTTCGCCCATGTTGTGATCCTGGAGACCCGGGATCGAATCCCACGTCGGACTCACAGTGCATGGATCGTGCTTCTCCCTCTACCTGTGTCGCTGCCTCTCTCTCCGTGACTATCATAAAAAAAAAAAGATAAGTTAAAAATAGAGCTACACTACGATTCCAAAATTGCACAGCTAGGTATTTACCGCAAGGATACAAAAGTCATTTAGTAGATTCCAAGAGGGACACGTAGCCCAGTGTTTGTAGCATCATTATCAACAACAGCCAAACTGTGGATACAGCACAGATGTCCATTGGCAGATGAATGGGCAGAAAGATGTGGTAAATATACACACTGCGACATCACTCAGTCATCAGAAGGGATGAAATGAAGCCATTTACAATGACGTGGGAGAAGTGGAAAGGACTTAGGCTAAATGATCTCAGTCAGTCATAGAAAGACAGATACCAAATACCATACAACTGCATTCACATGTGAATATTAGGAAACCAAAAAAACTGGCAAAGGGGCAGAGGGGGGATGAGAGAAACAAACAAAAAAACACACTCTTAACCACAGAGAATAAACTAATAAATACCAGAGGAAGGTGGGGCGGATGGGGAATCAGAGGATGGGGATAGTGGAGGGCACCTGTGACCAGTACCAGGCGTTGTATCCAAGAGTTGAATCACTATGTGGTAAACCTGAAACTATATCATACTGTGTTTACAAAGAGGACTTCAAGTAAAACTTTAAAATTATAATTGGTAGTATTGATGAAACATGTACACACTAGAGATAAAATCAGAAAGGCAACTGAAAATCCAAATAAAGAGTATTTAGAGCCTCAAAGCCTCTCCTTACCTCAGCTCGGGAGAATCCTGCCATGCCTATTCTCACCCAAGTAAAAGCCTGGATTTTGATTCTCTGGGGAGGCCACTGACTTGGTGGAGTCACGCTATCTTTGAACCCAAAACCTAAATAGAGTGCATAAAACTAAACTGCCCAAGATACTAGGAGTCCCAGTGCACGCACAGGCCAAGACCCAAACTCTAACCTACACAGACATAACCCTAACCCTACACTTAATCTTAATGTTAACCTAACCCTTAAACAAGACCTATCACTAGTCGAAAACCAAACACAAACCCCAAGACCGAAACACATTCACTGAACCTTCCTGCCAACCCTCACCCTAACTCCTAAACGTCGGTTCACCTAAACTTAGGTTTCCTTACCCCTGAACCCTACATCAAATCTAACCTGAACCTTAAAATAAGGTATTCAAATCCTATTCCTAATCTTAACCTGTACCATAACACTAACCCTCTAATACTAATCCTATCTCATACCCCAAACTGTACCCTAACCCGTACCCTAAAATCAACCCCTAATACACTCCCTAACCCTATATCTGACCCTTTTCCAAAACCGTACCCTGACCCTGACCTGACCCTAACCCTAACCCCTAACCAAATCCTTACCCCTGAACCCTACATTAAATCTAACCTGAACCTTAAAATAAGGTATTCAAATCCTATTCCTAATCTTAACCTGTACCATAACACTAACCCTCTAATACTAATCCTATCTCATACCCCAAACTGTACCCTAACCCGTACCCTAAAATCAACCCCTAATACACTCCCTAACCCTATATCTGACCCTTTTCCAAAACCGTACCCTGACCCTGACCTGACCCTAACCCTAACCCCTAACCGAACCTTAACCCTAACCCTAGCCCTAACCCCTATCCTAATCCTAACCCTCGCCCTAACCCTAAACCTAGCCCTAGCTTTAACTCTAACCCTTAACTCAAACACCTAACTCTAACCCCTAACCAAAACTCACACCTTAACCCCTAACCCTAACTGCAAACCTAAGCTCAACCCTAACTCTAACCATAACACTAACCCCAACTCCGAACCTCCTGCCCTAATCCCTAAAGCCTAAACCCTAACCCTAACACCAAATCCTGTCCCTGGCCCTAACCCACATCCTAACTCCTAACCACTGACCCTTACCCTTATCCCTCACCCTAACCTCTAATCCATAACCATAAGCATAATCACTAACACCTAACATCTAACGTAAGGCTAACCACCAATTGCCTCCCCTCCCCTGACCCAACCATTCATTCTACCCATTCACTTACTCTGTGATTCTGAGGAGTCCCTTCTGATATGGACGTGGACCCCAATGGCACCTCCAGAGTCCTCCAGGGGGTCCTGAGGAATCTGGGCTCCTGTGAGTGTACACGTGGCCCCACGTGTTCCTGAGCCATAGTCAGCAGGTCCTGAAGACGCCGGGTCTCCTGTCACTGTGGACTATGCTTCACATCCTCTGGAAGCCTCACAGCAGGTCCTCAGGAGGCCTGGGGATTCTGTCAGCCTGGACATGGCCCCACGCCACCCAGAACACTCACCGTGGGTCCTGAGGAGGCTGTGGGCTCCTGTCAGCAAAGACCCAGCCTCATATATCCCAAAGCCAAAGTGCAGGTCCTGAGGACAACAGGGGTCTTGTCAGTGTTGAGGTGGACCCACATTTTCCTCAAGCCTCACCATAAGCCCTGAGGAGGCTGGGGGCTCCTGTCAGCATGGACGTGGCCCCAAATATTCCCAAAACTTCACAGTGCGTCCTGAGGAGGCCAGAGATTCCTGTCAGTGTGGATGCAGCACCCACATCTTTCTTAGGCCTCACCAGAGGCCCTGACAAGGCTAGGCTCTTTTGTTCGCATGGACGCATCCCCATATTTCCCGAAGACTACACCAGGGGTCCTGAGGAAGTCAGCGTCCTGTTGTGTGGACGTTACCACACATACTCCCGAATTGTCACCAATGGATCTAGGAGGCCGCGGCTCCTGTCATCCTGAATGCGGCCCCCAGCTCCAGAAGCCTCAATTTATATCCTGAGGGGCCTGGGAGTTCCTGCCGGAGTGGACGTGGTGACACATCTTCCTGAAGCCTCCCTGCGGGTCCTGAGGCAGCCCAGGGGCTCCTGTCAGCCTGGATGCGGTCCCACAATTTCCTGAAGCCTCCACGTGGATCCTGAGGCAGCCAAGTGCTCCTGTCAGCGTGGACGCGGTGCCACATCTTCCTGAAGCCTCCCCGCCGGTCCTGAGGTGGCCCACGGTCTCCTGCAAGCATGGATGCGGGCCCACAATATCTTGAAGCCTCCACGCGAGTCCTGGGGCAGCCCAGGGTCTCCTATCAGGGTGTATGCAGGCCCACATCTTCCAGAAGCCTCACTGCGGGTCCTGAGGAGACCCGGGCTCCTGTCAGCGTGAACACAGCCCAATGTCCCCCTTTAGACTCCCTGAGCGACCTGAGGAGGCTGCGGCTCATCAGGGTCGATGCGTCCCCATGTCCTCCTCAGGCCTCCGCAGCACACGCTGGCTCCTGTTAATGCTGGCAGAGGAGGCCTACTGCACATGCGGGTCCCCTGGGTGGGCCTGGTCTCGGGCGCCCCTTTGGGATGCTAGGCACTGCAGGAAGCTGTGTAGGAGGTGGCTTGCTGGTGCACGGGGCGGCACCTGCCTCCTTCCAGGCTCCAGCTGTGGCCTGTTAGCATCGGAAATGTCTCACTGAAACAGAGCCCAACACCCGGCTTCCCCAGAAATACTTAAGGACAAGGAGTTGGAGCCCACAGACCGCAAAATGCAATGTGGACCAGACTTTGAGCAAGTCCTGCAAAACTCACTCAACCCTCTTCCACTGTGGGTGGGAATGCGGGCTGGTGCAGCCACCCTGGAAACAGTGTGGAGGCTCTTCAGGAAGGTACAAATAGAGCCGCCCTGTGACCAGCAGGTGCAGGGACAGGAGCTGACTTCGAAGATACAGATGCAGTGAGACTAAGGACACCTGTACCCCAATGTCCACAACAGCCGTGTCCACAGTAGTCACACTGTGTGAGGAGTCTTGGTGCCCTCAGGCAGATGATGTATAAAGAGGATGGAAAGAAACAGAGGAATATGCACATGTACAGATGTGGTAAATGTACCACATGCACTCTGCATGTGTGAAAATATGCAGAGAATGCATATTTTTTTATTTTTTATGTATGTACCTTATATATTTCTTATTTTTACTCTCATGGAACTTTAATTTTGTTTGTTATTTTGAGATTTAGAATCTTTTAACAAGGAGGCCAAAATAATCTAGTGGTTTTTTGGGGGGAGGGCAGTTGTTATTGTTTTTCTTGGTTTTTCTTTTTCTTCCTTCTTTCTTTTCTGGAAAAAGTAATGAGATAGAGAAATTCACCTACATAAAATAACATGAGGTAGTACTCACAGCCAGGAAGTCCATCAATACAAATATATGATGTCTCCCTACAGTTTAAAACAATGATTATAAAGATAGCATCTGGGCTGGAAAAAGAGCACAGAAGAAAACTAGAGAATCCCTTACAGTAGAAATAGAAGAACTAAAATTTAGTCAGGCAAACGTTAAAAATGCTATAAATGAGATGCAGTCCCAGGTGGAAGCCTTAAAAACAAGGAAAGTTATGGACCGCAGAGGCAGATTTAGGGAACTCAGCCACTTATTAAAACAATAATATTCATATCATAGGAGACTCAGAAGATCAAGGGAGAGAAAAGGTGGGCCTTATGCATCGAATAGAAACGACAGATACCCAACATTTGCTTCAAGGTGGATGTAACTGGAAGGTATTATGCTGAGTGAAGTAAGTTAATCAGAGAAGGACAAACATTGTATGTTCTCATTCACTTGGGGAATATAAATAATAGTGAAAGGGAATATAGGGGAAGGGAGAAAAAATGTGTGGGAAATATCAGAAAGGGAGACAGAACATAAAGACTCCTACTCTGGGAAATGAACTAGGGGTGATGGAAGGGGAGGAGGGCAGGGGTCCATGTGAATGGGTGATGGACACTGAGCGGGGGCACTTGACGGGATGAGCACTGAGTGTTATTCTATATGTTGTCAAATTGAACACCAATAAAAAGTAAATATATTATTTTAAAAAAAGAAAGAAAGAGGGAAGGAAAGAAATATTGGCACTTGGGTGGCTCAGTCAGTTAAGCTTCTGCCTTAAGTCAGATCATGATCCAGGTCCCAAGGAAGGCTCGCGGTTCAGCAGGGAACCCGCTTCTCCCTCTCCCTCTGCCCCTGTCACTCATGGTTTTTCTCTCCTCTCTCTCTCAAATAAATAAATAACATCTTTGAAAAAGAAAAAAAAACCCACAAGAAGAGAAATCTCCATGTAGAAGAATTTCAAACAATTTGTGCAGACATTCCACCTTCAACTTAATGAGCATAGCTTCCCACTCTTAGGTGTGGAATACACATAGTAACTTCCTTCTACAGAATATATTATGAAAAACTTAAAATAAGAAGAAGAATCATCATCATCACTTAACTACGGGAAAAGATGACAAACACTACCTCAGCAAGATGATCAGATCGATACCAAGTCTGATAAATTATGTTGATAGTATCTATCCTTTATATGATATAATGAAAATGGCAGTATATCTCTGTATATAATCCACAGAAACACTTCAATCATGAGATAAACAACAGACATGTCCCAACTGAAGGAAATTTTACAAAATACTCTACTTCTCAAAGTGTTCCAGGGCAACAACAACTAGGAAAGGCTGAAAGAATGTCACAATCCAGAGGAGCGTAAGAAAACAGGAGGACAAATGGAATGTGATATGAGGGATGGTAACTTAGCAAAAACTAAGGAAATCTGAATAAAGTATGGTCTTTGGTCAATGCGACTGTTTTAATATTGATTCATTAGCTAATATTTGTACCATACTAATAAAAGATATCAATAATTAGGGCAGCCCGGGTGGCTCAGCGGTTTAGTGCCTGCCTTGGGCCCAGGGCATGATCCTGGAGGCCCGGGATCGAGTCCCACGTCAGGCTCCCCACATGGAGCCTGCTCCTCCCTCTGCCTATGTCTCTGCCTCTTTCTCTCTGTCTCTGTCTCAAATAATAAATAAATAAATAAATCTTTAAAAAAAAAGATATCAATAATTAGAGAAATTGAGTGCAAGTTCATGCGAATGCTCTGTACTATCTTCTCAATTTCCCTATAAATCTACTTGTTTTCCTAATAAATAAGATTTATTTTGAAAATTGACTTAAATGAATCAGGCTCCAAGTGTAAAGACATTTTAAGAATAGTTGAATTAGGGATCCCTGGGTGGCGCAGTGGTTTGGCGCCTGCCTTTAGCCTAGGGCGTGATCCTGGAGACCCAGGATCGAATCCCACGTCGGGCTCCCGGTGCATGGAGCCTGCTTCTCCCTCTGCCTGTGTCTCTGCCTCTCTCTCTCTCTCTCTCTGTGACTATCATAAATAAATAAAATTTAAAAAAAGAAAGAATAGTTGAATTAACTTTTGCCTTATTCTTAAAGACTTCCTTCGATGGGAACAAAGTAAGAAGTTTATATCAGAAGGAAAGAAAAACACTTATGAACACGTATAATTCCTCCTCAACCTGAAAAGCAGGAACGGATAACAAATAGCAAAAATCAGATAAAAATACTTCTAGTATAATAGACACCATATTGCAAGGGCATTTAAAATTAGTAATGCATAACATTTATTTCCTTGACATTTGTCTTCCAAAGAGTTCACAGTGTTTCAGTGTCAGTTGAAACAGGGGAAGAATCTCAGGGAAGAATCCTTCACATAATAATAAGACCATTGGTAATAATGTCTCTCAGTTCTTTCCAAATCCATAAAGATGCATTTCTTGATGAGTGACTGAGCTGTGAAGAAAGAGATGAGAAACCCTCATCACTCTGAATTACTTGTGTCAGAATATTTTAAGCATAGTACTACGGATAGTAAATTATCCTTATTAACAGGAAATACATCTCAGATTGGAATCTGAGAAATCAGATAGACAGAGAAAAAAGGCTTTGACTGGCTTTTCAACTTTAAAGATAAAGGACATCTTTTGTATGTACAAAGTCAGTTGTCAAGATAGCCTTAGGGAATAAGAGTCTGCAGCATCGAATCCCGCTGCACAGCCGGGATGACTGCACCCCAGCTATTCCTGATCCTAAATCCCTGGTCCTGTCCCCCAACACAGGCTGCCAGGCTGTGGTCATTTGCAATTCCTCTCTCAGGAGCTCTGCGGAAGGGGGAAGGAGCAAGATAGGATGGGACGGGACTCAAGTAGGCCGAGAAAATGAAGGCCTTTCCACTTTAAGTTCAGCGTTCAAACATGTCAAGTCATCCCAGGCCCCTGTGAAGAAGAGCTGAAATTTACATGCCTACAGTTACAGGAAAAAAACAAAAGTTTACAGCTTAATGTCCTAGAAAGCCGCACATTAGAATAAGAACTGAGCCCATGCCAAGGGCTGGAGGCGTCTATTAGAATAAGAACAGAGCTCAATGCCCTTGAAGGCCCCATATCAAAATGTAAACAGAACTTGAAGAATTACTCCAGCCCTTCTGGAGGTCCCAGAGACAAGCCCTTAAAAGCAAAACACCACCTTGGGGTCCAAGTCCCTGCTCCGCTGTGTCGGGTGTACTTGGACGCAAGCTCGAGTTTGGAAATCAATCCTTGTGTGTTTGCATCAGTGTCAGCTCTGTCGTGGTTTCTCGGATTCGCAATCTTGGGCACAACACCCCCATGTCCCCTCCCACCTGGGCTGAACCCCTATGCCATCCCACCCAGGCTGACCCTCAGTCACCTCCCGGCCCACAACGCTGTGCACAGGCCCTCACACAGGTCCCATGGGCAGGGTGGGCACTCCTGCCATCCCCAGCCTCCCAGAGGAAGGAAGGAGGTTCTGCAGGACACACTGGCATGGTTGCCCAGGGCTCCCTGCTCAGCATGGCAGCTTGTGACATGTCGGGGTCTGTGTCCCTGATGCCTGCATCTCCTCCTTGGTTTTCCCACAGTAAATGAAAGAGGAGATCTGGTCTCCTCCTAGGACATCACTGAGGTAGACTTGGACGTCAACAGGACGTTCAGCAGTCACATCATGTATTGATACTACTACAGGGTAGGGTGAGGCTGAGGGGCCAGGGGGGATTGGGCTCCGGGGGAAGACCAGGGGTTTCTGGGTAGGAAACACGGGGCTTCTGAGGCCGGGGGAAAAACAGAAGCCAACAACACACGGCTGCATGGTAAGGTGCTGGGGATGACCACCGTGACCCCTCCCCCGGAGTCTCGGGGATGAGGAGGCCACTAGGATGGGGCCTCCAGGGGATGCCATGTGAGCTGAAAACCAAAGGGGTGAGGGACGGCCCCCTGAAAAGCAGGGGTTGGGGGTGCGGGCCGTGGGGGTCAGTAAGGGGACAAGGGGGCAGGGTGCATGGCTGTGACTGGAGGAGGACACACATCGATCTGATGAGGGTCGGACAGTCAGGGTGACACTCCCTCTCGGTGCTTTATATATTTCTAAATTCTATGCATTTAATTTGAGACAATTTGCAATTTGTAAACATACATAGTATGATGACCCGAGATATTGTCCCCGGTCCAGCCAGGGCCCTGCACTGACCACACGGGGCCCCAGGGGCAAGTGTCACAGCAAACACCAGACCGGGGTCACCTTTTTCTGTAGATTTCCCCTGTGGATCTTAGATAAAGGGTTTGCCGTGTGTCTGCCAATCCCCCCACCCCATCTCATTTCCCAGACCCACACCATCCCCTAACATCATCATCCCCCATGGCGTAACCCCTACACCATCCCCCTCACACACACACAGCCTCACACAATCCCCACCCACACTATACACCAACACAATCCCCCCTACACCATCCCCCACACTCTACCACCATCATACCCATGCCCCCACACCATCCACCCCCACACCATCGTCCCTGAGCAAGGACCCGATGCAGCTGCCCCCTGTGGGACATGCTCAGCCTCCCCAGGGTTCTATGGATACCCTGCTCCCATCAGAACCCCAGGTGTCCCATAGAGTACCCAGGGGTTGCAGGGAGGAGGGAAGACAGGGAGCCCACAACAGGGTGTGTGCAGGTGAGTGGTGCAGAGGACCCACTGTGCCCTGCCACGCCCACTGTCCCTCCTGGAGAGTGGCACACCCTGCACAGGACACCAGCCCCTAACCTAGAGGAACCTGGGCTGACTGGACACCAGGCTCTGGGGGGTGGGTTGATTTGAGCCCCCACCAGGCCCAACACAAAGACTAATGTGATCCAGCCCCCCATGGCCCTGGCCAGCCCTGGATTCTGGCCCCGGTATGAGCGAGCCTTCTCACAGTTGGATGTGGCCTCCTGGGCACTGGGCGTGCACCCACAGATCCAGGTCGCTGACCTAGGGCAGACCAGGGGATCCTGGTACACCCCAGGGTGGGGAGAGGAGGGGTAGGTCGGTGGGCCCCACCCACACCCACACCAGGATGCAGGCTCCTACAGGTGTTGGGGCCCCAGGGGTCCCGAGGCCGGGGTCCAGCTGCCCTGCAGGGACCCAGCACAGGAGCCCATGAGCTGCAGTTCCAGGTCAGCTCTGCTGTCCTCAGAACCGTCACTCAGGCTGAAACCTCAGGATACACACCTCCAACCAGAGTCCACACATGCTCCCAGGTGGGGGACTCCAGCACTCGCCTCCCCCACTCCGTGTGATTCTTGCTCTCCCCTAAGACAGAAGGGTCTCCTTCCCCAGGGGAAGGCGCACACCCTCTGCTCTGAGCCTGTTTGTTGTAGAAAGTCAATAAAGTGTTGTGGTGCAAAAATGCACAACCAGCCCATTTCTGTGTCTCCCAGAACTCTGTGCATGGGGCATGGAGAGACCCACAGTGAGGAGGAGGGGGCACCACTGAGGCCCCAACCAGCCCATGCAGGGGTGCCGCTAGGCACACACAGCTGACGTCCCCACGTGCCATCCAGGGGCGGCCGGACACCAGGGTCAGGGTGTGACTCACAGACTTTACTCACAGACTTTACTGCGACTCAGCCTGTGCCCCGTGGGCCAGAATGGGTGGGAGAGTGTGACAGCCAGGGAACCTCAGGTCACCAGGGTCTGTGCAAAGTGACCTGAGAGGTCACTGCTCCCTCTGTCCAGGGGGTCGGGGCTGGCCGGATTCCGGGGCACTTTCTCCCTCCCCGCATCCCTGTGCCTGGGTGCCTGGGGCACAGAGGGCCTGCGGGGTGGTCAGCGTAGCCATGGAGGTGATTTCAGGACAGCAGGCCCTTGTGTTGTGCCCAAGATTGCGAATCCAAGAAACCACCAAGGAGCCGACACCAATGCAAACTCCCGAGGGTTTCTTTACAAGCTGGAGCCCCCACTGGGACCAACCAAAAGTTGGTCCAAGTGCACCAGACACATTGCAGCAGGGACTTGGACCCTGAGACTAAGAGGCGACGCAGCTTTATAGGGGCCAGTGTACCATGGATATGCAGAAATTTGCACAGTCATGTCGGTCCACATGTAGGTGGCCGATTGAATTACACCTTACCCTATATATCCACTTGAGCTGGTCTATTACTTTGGTCAGAATCGCTGTGGGGTTTTGGCGGGCACAAAGCACGGTTACATTGTTATGAGCAGATTTCCGATTAGGGTGTGCCCAGGGGAATGACTAGGGTGGGGCAGCACCTTAAGCCATAAGCAGGTCATTTGGGGGTCATAGGGGAGGTGGCAGATGTAGCACAAAATTGAATCACTCCTGCCCTGCTTGTCCAGGGGTAGGGGATTTTTGTTAAATTTCCTGGGTCCCACACTTGCAGCTCATCCACCTGGACCACCCTCACCAGGTGGACTCAGCGTGAACACCTTTTGGTGCTGGATCTCTCACACCAACGTGTGGAGCGCACCCTCCTTGCCCGAGGGAGTAGGGGGTGGGTGATCATGGGGCTGGGCCTGAAGGCCAGTCAGCACAGGGGAACAAGGAACCCCAGCCCCATCCCCACTCTGACTCCCACATACAGGCAGCCTCATGGCTCCCCGCCATGGGCAGCCGGTTCCTCAGGAGCTCCCCCCAAGGGTGGCCCAAATGTCTCGCTCCCTGCTGGAGAGGCACTGGGGAGAAGAGAAGCAGCCGGCGCTCGGCAGGACCCACTGCCAGACATGGGAATGTGGCCGAGCCGGACCTTCCAGCTCAGCTGACTCTCCAGCGGAAACACACTGCATGAGCGATACCCGGGGTGGAAAGGAGAGCCCAGCTAGCCACCCAGTGCCAGCACCAGAAATGATGTTTTGCCAACCATTTCCGGGTTTTGGGTTACCCAGCCAGAGGATACGATAGCTGCATGTGATAGCTGCATGTGATAGACACACACACCCCAAAACCAACAAAAGTCAGAATCCCCCAATGTTGTCAAACAGCAGCCGGATGGTTACATACACCACGCTGTGATCCCCAATAGGATACATGGAAGACGCTATAAACCACGACTGCAGACGTGCTGAAGGCACGGAGATGTGCCTGCTGGGTTCCAACAAGGGCACAGAGGGGAAGGAAGCATCCTACGGACAGGGGGCACCTCCTAGGAAAGGACACCAGTTCCCTGTGAAGGCTACAGAGGGTGAAATCTCTCCTTCTCTCTTTGTGCTTCTGGTTTTCCTCCTACATGCCATTTTCCTCAATCATATTAGAAAGAATTTATTTTAGGTTTTTAAATTTCTTTTTATTGGAGTCCAATTTGTATGAATTCTTCTTTCAGCATGGGTGTCATTCAGGAGAGAAGGAGAGATAATGATTTTCCTAGACAGGCAACATATAAAGGAGTTCATGACCACTTAATCAGTCCAGTAAGGAATTTTAAGAGGGACTCTTCTAGTGGGGGAAAAAAAGAGACCAAAAGAAACATAGACTAGAACGGACCGGAGAAAGTCACTGGAAACACCATCTCTTCCGGAAACACAAAGGCACAAAGTTCATATCTTTGAATAATCGCTCTGAATGCTGATAGACCAAATGCTCCAATCAAAGGTATAGGGTATCAGAGTGGCTTAAAAAACAGGATCCGGTATGCCTGGGTGGCTCAGGGGTTGAGCCTCTGCCTTTGACTCAGGGTGTGATCCTGGAGTCTGGGATCAAGTCCCATATTCTGCTCCTGGTGGGGAGCCTACTTCTCTCACTGCCTAATTTTCTGCCTCTCTCTCTCTCTATCTCTTTCTCTTCCTCACTCTCTCATTTTAATCGTTATTAAAAAAAAACAAGATCCTTGGGATCCCTGGGTGGTGCAGCGGTTTAGCGCCTGCCTTTGGCCCAGGGCGCTATCCTGGAGACCCAGGATCGAATCCCACATCGGGCTCCCGGTGCATGGAGCCTGCTTCTCCCTCTGCCTGTGTCTCTGCCTCTCTCTCTGTGTGACTATCATAAATAAATAAAAATTAAATAAAATAAAATAAAAAAAACAAGATCCATCGGTATGCTGCCTACAAGATGCTCACATTAAACTTATAGGCACCAGGAGATTGAAAGTCAGGGGATGGAAAATCATCTATCATGCTAATGGATATCAAAAGAAAGCTGGAGGACCCATACTTATATCAGACAAACGAGATTTGAAACCAAAACCTAGGGGACACCTGGTGGCTCAGTGGTTGAGCATCTGCCTTCGGCTCAGGGGGTGATCCTGGGATTCCAGGATCAAGTCCCACATCGGCCTCCATTTGTGGAGCCTGCCTTTCCCTCTGCCTATGTTTCTGCCTCTGCTTCTTTGTGTATCACTCCTGAATAAATAAATAAAATATTTATATTTCAAAAAGGAAAGAACAAATACTGTAAGAAGAGATGAAGAAGGGCATTATTTCATACTTAAAAAGACTCTCTATCAAGATCAAACAACTAAATATTTATGTTGCCAACATGGGAGTACATAAATATAGAAACCAATTAACAACAAACGTACAGGAACTCACTGATAATAATACAATGACAGGGGATTTTAACACCCACTTATGGCAATGGACCAATCGTGATTACAGATAATCAACAGGGGAACAATAGCCTTGACACACTGGACCACAGGGACTCAACAGATATAGTCTGAACATTTCATCCTAAAGCAGAACACCTTCCTTCATTTTTTTTATTATTTACGATAGTCACAGAGAGAGAGAGAGAGAGAGAGGCAGAGACATTGGTAGAGGGAAAAGCAGGCTCCATTCACTGGGAGGCCGACATGGGATTCAATCCCAGGTCTCCAGGATGGCGCCTTGAGCCAAAGGCAGGTGCTAAACCGCTGCGCCACCCAGGGATCCCTACACATTCCTTTCAACAGCACATGGGACATTCTACAGAACAGATCATATCATGGCCAAAAAATCAGCCCTCAACAGGTACTACAGTTACAAGTAGGTTGATATCACACCCTGTACAGTTTTGGACCAGACACTATGAAACTTGAAGTCAACAGTAAGAAAAAAAATTGGACAGACCAAAAATATGTGGAGATTATGAACATCCTACTAGAGAATGAATGGAGTAACCAAGAAATTAAATAGGAAATTTAAAACAAATGAAAATGAAAACATGTTTCTCAAAACATCTGGGATGTAGCAAAGGCAGTCGTAAGAGGGAAGTACATAGCAATACAGGCCTACTTCAAGACACAAGAAGTCTCCAATACACAACCTAACACTACACCTAAAGGAGCTGGAAAAGGAATAGCAAACATAGCCTGAAGCCTACAGAAGAAGGGAAAAAATAAAGATGAGAGCAGAAATAAACAATGCAGGGATCCCTGGGTGGTGCAGCAGTTTGGCGCCTGCCTTTGGCCCAGGGTACAATCCTGGAGACCCGGGATCGAAGCCCACATCAGGCTCCCGGTGCATGGAGCCTTCTTCTCCCTCTGCCTATGTCTCTGCCTCTCTCTCTCTCTCTCTCTCTCTATCATAAATAAATAAAAATTTAAAAAAAAAAGAAATAAACAATGCAGAAACAACAAAACAGTAGAATGGAATAACGAAACTAAGAGCTGGTTCTTCAAAATAATTAATAAAATAGACAAAGCCCTAGCCAGCCTTATCAACGAGAAAAGAGACAAGACCTAATAAATAAAATCACAAATGAGAGAAGAGAGATCACAATCAACACCAGATAAATAAGACAATTATAAGGGAATTCTATGAAAGGTTATACGCTAACAATCTGGGAGACCAGGAAGAAATGGACAAGTCCCTAGAAATGTGCAAACGAGCAAAACTGAAATAGGAGGAAATAGAAAATGTGAACAGACCCATAACTAGCAAAGGAATTGAATCAGCAAGGCACCTGGGTGCCTCAGTGGTTGGGCATCTGCTTTGGCTCAGGTCACGAACCCGGACTCCTGGGGCATCAAGTGCCACATCAGGCTCCCCACATGGAGCCCCATTTTCACTCTGCCTATACCTCTGCTTCTCTGCGTCTAGCATGAATACATAAATAAAATCTTTAAAAAAGAAAAAGATATAAAGATGTGAAAGGACCCAAATAAAATCACAAATGAGAAAAGAGAAATAACCACCAACACTAGAAATACAAATGTTTATAAGAGAACATTATGAAAAATTATATGCCAGCAACCCCGAACCTGGAAGAAATAGATCAATTCCTAGAAATATATAACAAAGCAAAAATGAAAAAGGAAGAAATAAGAAACTTGAACACACAGATAACAGGCAGAGAAATTGAATCAGGAATCAAGAATCTCCCAACAGGAGATGCTTATATCAATAGAATAGAATGGAAAGCCGAAACAAAATACAAACCTATAACACTATGGTCCATTAAACGACAACAGGAAGGAAGGAATATCCAAAGCACAAAGACCGTCTCTTCAACAAACCCTAACCCTGACGCCAGGATATGTACAAATGGTTTTGGGAAAACCAGGCAGCCACACACAGAAGAATGAAACTGGACCACTTTCTTACACCATATATATAAAAAATAAATTCAAAATGGATGAAAGACCTAAATGTGGGACCTGAAATCATACAAAGAAGAAAAGATAGGTAGCAACGTCTTTGACATTGGCCATTGGATCTGCTTTCCAGATATGCGTCTGAGGCAAGCGAAACAAAAGCAAAAATCCTATTGGGAGTTCATCAAATTGCAAAGCTTCTGCAAAGTGAAGGAAACAAGCAACGCTAAAATGCAACATATAAACTGAGAGGAGATATTTGTAAACAACACATCCAGTAAAGAGTTAGTATCCAAAATACATAAAGCAAATATAAATGTCAGCATCCTAAACACAAATTATCCAACTGCAGATGGGCAGAAGACATGAATGGACTTTGTCTCTGTCAAGACATCCAGATGGCCACCAGACACATGGACAGACACCCGGCGTCACCCATTATCAGGGAAATGCAAACCAAAACCACAATAAGATGTCACCTGACAGCCGTCGAAATGGCTAAAATTAACAACACAAGAAACAACAGGTGTTGGTGAGGCTATGGAGAAGGGGGAGCCCCCTTATACTCCTCGTGAGCATGAGATCAGGTGCAGCTACTGTGCAAAACAGTGTGGAGGGTCCTCAAGAAGTTAAAAGTAGAAGTACCCTATGATTCCAAAATTGCACAGCTAGGTATTTATCCCGAGGATATAAAAGTAGTCTCTTAGATTCAAAGAGGGACACGCAGCCTAGTGTTTGTAGCAGCATTATCAACAAGAGCCAAACTGTGGATACAGCCCAGATGTCCATCGACAGATGAATGGGCAGAGATGATGTGGTAAATATACACACTGTGACATCACTCGGTCATCACAAAGGATGAAATGAAGCCATTTACAATGACATGGGAGAAGTGGAAGGGACTTATGCTAAATGAACTCAGTCAGTCAGAGAAAGACAGATATCAAATACCATACAATTGCATTCACATGTGAATTTTAAGAAACCAAACAAACTGGAAAGGGTTTTGATGGGGTGGGATGAGAGAAGCAAACCAAGAAAATCACTCTTAACCACAGAGAATAAACTAATAGATACCAGAGGAAGGTGGGGGGATGGGGAATCAGGCTATGGGGATAGTGGAGGGCACCTGTGACCAGTACCAGGCATTGCATCCAAGGGTTGAATCAGTATGTGGTAAACCTGAAACTATATCATACTGTGTTTACAAACAGGAATTCAATAAAACTTTAAAATAATAATTGGTTGTATAGAGGATACATGTGCACACAAGAGATAAAATCAGAAAGGCAACTGAAAATCCAAATAAAGAGTATTTAGAGCCCCAAATCCCCTCCTTAGCTCAGCTCGGGAGAAGCCTGCCATGTCTATTATCACCCCAGCAGAAGCCTGTATTTTGATTCTCTGGGGAGGCCACTGACTTGGTGGAGTCAAGGTACCTTTGAACCCAAAACCTAAATAGAGTGCATAAAACTAAACTGCCCAAGATACTAGGAGTCCAGTGCAGGCACAGGTCAAGACTGAAACTCTAACCATACACAGACATAACCCTAACCCTACACTTAATCCTAATGTTAACTGAAACCTAAAACAAGACTAATCGACAACCAAACACAAACCCCTGGACAGAAACACATTCGCTGAAACTACCTGACAAGCCTCACCCTAACTCCTTAACCTATTCTTAGGTTTCCTTAACCCTGACCGCTACCTTAAATCTAACCCTAACCCTAACCTCTAACCCTAACCTTAAATTAATATACTCAAATCCTATTCCGAACCTTTTCCTGTACCCTAACCCTAACCCTCTAATACTAACCCTATCTCATACCCCAAAATGTACCCTAACCCGTACCCTAAAACTAACCCCTAACCCACTGCCTAACCCTATCTCTTACCCTTTTCCAAAACCGTACCCTGACCCTACCCTGACCCTGACCTGACCATTACCTCTAACCAAACACTAACCCTAATCCTAACCCCTATCCTAACCCTACCACTCACCCTAACTCTAAAGCTAGCCCTAACTTTAACCCTAACCCCTAACCCTAACAACTAACCCTAACTCACATCCTAACACCTAATCCTAACTGCAAACCTAATCACAACCCTAACACTAACCATAACCCTAAATCCAACTCCTAACATCCTGCCCTAATCCCTAAGCCTAAACCCTAACCCTAACTCTAAATCCTGTCCCTAACACTAACCCGAAACCCTTTCCCTAATCCCTAACCCCCATCCAACTCCTAAACACTGACCCTTACCTTATCCCTCATGCTATCCTCTAATCCATAACCATAAGCATAATCACTAAACCCTAACATCTAACCTAACAACCAACTACCTCCCCTCCCAAGACCCTACCATTCATTCTACCCATTCACTTACCCTGTGGTTCTGAGTAGTCCCTTTTGAGGTGGACGTGGCCCCCAACGGTGCCTCCAGAGTCCTCCAGGGGGTGCTGAGGAAACCAGGATCCTGTGAGTGTGGACGTGGCCCCATGTGTTCCTGAGTCATAGTCAGCGGGTCCTGAGGACGCCGGGTCTCCTGTCACTGTGGACTATGCCTCACATCCTCTGGAAGCCTCATAGCAAGTCCTCAGGAGGCCGAGGGCTCCTGTCAGTCTGGACATGGCCCCATGGTCTCCAGAAAACTCACCGCGGCTTCTGAGGGGGCTGTGGGCTCCTGTAAGCATAGACACAGCCCCATATATCCAGAAGTCAAAGGGCAGGTCCTTAGGAGGCCGGAGACTCCTGTCAGTGTGGATTGGGCACCCACATTTTCTTAGGCCTCACCAAAGGCCCTGACAAGCCTGGGGTCTCCTGTCTGCATGGAAGCATCCCCATATTTCCCGACGTCTACACCGGGGGTCCTGAGGACGTCAGCGTCCTGTTGTGTGGCTTGGCCACATGTCCTCCCATAACGTCACTGCAGGTTCTGAGGAGGCCAAGGCTGCTGACACCGTGGATGCGGCCCTCACCTTCCAGAAGCCTCAACTTATGTCCTGAGCGGCCCGGGAGCTCCTGCCAGAGTGGACACGGCACCACAGATTCCTGAAGCCTCCCTGCAGGTCCTGAAGTGGCCCAGGTGTTCTTGTCAGGGTGGATGCGGGCCCACATCTTCCTGAAGCCTCACTGCGGTTCCTGAGGAGACCGGGGCTCATCAGCATGGTGCGTCCCCACGTCCTCCTCAGGTCTCCCCAGCACAGGTGGGCTCCTGTTAGTGCAGGTCGACGAGGCCTACTGAGCCTTTCGCAGCCCGTGGGCCGGACCTGGGCTTGGGAGCCTCCTGTGGGATGCTCAGGCACTGCAGGAGGCCATGCAGGAGGCAGGGTCCCCATGCACAGGTCCACACCTGCCTCCTTCCAGGCTCCAGCTGAGGCCTATGAGCTTTGGAAACGTCTCACTGAAACGGAGCCCAATACCCGGCTTCCCCAGAAATACTTAAGGACAATGATTGGAGCCCACAGGATGCAAAACGAAATGTGGACCAGACTTTAACAACGTCCTGCAAAACTCACTCAACCCTACACTCTGTGGGCGGGACCGCAGGCTGGCACAGCCACCTTGGAAACGGTGTGGAGACTCCTCAGGAAGTTACAAATAGAGCCGCTCTGTGACCAGCAGGTGCACGGCCTTAGCTCACCCCGAAGATACAGATGCATGAGACTCGGGGACACCTGCACCCCAATGTCCACAGCAGCTGGGTCCACAGTAGCTACACTGTGGGAGGAGCCTCGGTGCCCTCAGGCAGATGATCGATAAAGAGAATGGAAGATAGATGATGGTCATAGATGATAGTTAGATGATAGGAACGGTACTCAGCTATCATTGAGAAGAAAACATTGCCATTTGCAATGACGTAGATAGAACTAGAGGGATCATGTTAAGTGAAATAAGTCAGTCAGGAAAGAAAATTACCATATGGTTGCATTCATAGGTCAAATTAAAGAAGCAAAGCAGATGAGCATCTGTGAAGGGAAGGAAAAACAAATAATATGAAAACAGAGATGGAGGAAAAAGAGACTCAATCACAGGAAACAAACTGAGTGTCATTGTAGGGGAGGGGAGTGGAGGGACAGGGTAACTGGTAGACGGGCATAAAGGAGGGCACATGATGTCATGAGCCCTGTTGTTATCTCCAACTGGTGAATCCCTGAATACACATTCTTTTCAATTTCAAGTGCACATGGAACTTTCTCCAGAATAAACCACATAATGGGTCACAAATCGAGTCTGAACCAATACCAAAAGATTGGGATCGTCCCCTGCATATTCTCAGACCATAATGCCTTGAAATTAGAACTAAATCATAATAAGAAGTTTGGAAGGACCTCAAACACGTGGAGGTGAAGGACCATCCTGCTAAAGATGAAAGGGTCATAGGAAATTAAGGAAAAATTTAACAGATTCATGGAAACTAATGAGCATGAAGAGACAACCGTTCAAAATCATTGGAATGCAGCAAAAACAGTCCTAAGAGGGAAATACATCGCAATACAAGCATCCATTCAAAAACTGGAAAGAACTCAAATACAAAAGCTAACCTTACTCATAAAGGAACTAAAGAAAACACAGCAGATAGATCCTACACCCAACAGAAGAAGAGAGTTAATTAAAATTCTAGCAGATCTCAAGGAAATCGAGACCTGAAGAAATGTGGAACAGATCAACAGAATCGGGAATTGGTTCTTTGAAAGAATTTTTTTTTATCATTTTAAAGACATTTAATTCCAGTTTAATTAACGTATAGTGTTATATTAATTTCAGGTGTACAAGTGACTCAATAATTCTTTCCATTACTCAGTGCTCATCATGATAAGTGTACTCTTAATCCCCATCACCTATTTCACCCATACCTCTCCCCTCCTCCCCTTTGGTGACCACCAGTTTGTTCTCTATAGTTAAGAATCTGTTTCTTGGTTTGTCTCTTATTTTCTTTTTTGGTTGTTTTGTTTCTTAAATTCCATATTTGAGTGGAATCCTATGGTATTTGTCTTTCTCTGACTGACTTATTTACCTTAGCATTATTCTCTCTTGATCCATCCATCTTACTATAAATGGTAAGATTTCTTTCTTTTTTATGGCTGAGTAACATTCCATTATATATATAAATTTATATACCTATTAAATTTATATATGTATTAAAATAAAAAATATTTTTTACATCTTCTTTATCCATTCATCAGTTAATGGACACCGGGCTGCTTCTATAATTTGGCTATTGTAAATAATGCTGCAATAAACATAGCGGTGCATATATCTCTTCAAATTAGTGCTTTCGTATTCTTTGAGTAAATGTCCAGTTGTGGATCATATGGTAATTGTGTTTTTTAATTTAATTGAAAGAATTAATAAGATACCTAAAGCATTATCCAGCCTTATTAAAAAGAAGAGAGAGAAGACTCAAATTAATAAAATCATGAATGAGAAAGGAGAGATCACTACCAACACCAAGGAAATACAAACGATTTTAAAAACATATTATGAACAGCAATACGCCAATAAATTAGGCAATCTAGAAGAAATGGACGCTTTCCTGGAAAGCCACAAACTACCAAAACTGGAATAGGAAGAAATAGAAAACCTGAGCAGACCAATAACGAGGGAGGAAATTGAAGCAGTCATCAAAACCTCCCAAGACACAAAAGTCCAGGGCCAGATGGCTTCCCAGGGGAATTCTATCAAACGTTTAAGGAAGAAACCACACCTCTCCTACTAAAGCTATTTGGAAAGATAGAAAGAGATGGAGTACTTCCAAATTCGTTCTATGAGGCCAGCATCACCTTAATTCCAAAACCAGACAAAGACCCCACCAAAAAGGAGGATTACAGACCAATATCCCTGATGAACAGGGATGCAAAAATTCTCAACAAGATACTAGCCAATGGGATCCAACAGTACATTAAGAAAATTATTCATCATGACCAAGTAGGATTTATCCCCGGAACACAAGGCTGGTTCAACACTCGTCAAACAATCAATGTGATTCATCGTATCAGCAAAAGAAAAACCAAGAACCATATGATCCTCTCATTAGATGCAGAGAAAGCATTTGACAAAATAGAGCATCCATTGCTGATCAAAACACTTCAGAGCGTAGGGATAGAGTAAACATTCTTCAACATCATAAAGGCCATCTATGAAAAACCCACAGCAAACATTCTCAATGTGGAATCACTGGGAGCTTTTCCCTTAAGATCAGGAACAAGACAGGGATGTCCACTCTCACCACTGCTATTCAACATAGTCTGGAAATCCTAGCCTCAGCAATCAGACAACAAAAAGAAATAAAGCTATTCAAATTGGCAAAGAAGAAGTCAAACTCTCCCTCTTCGCTGATGACATGATACTCTACCTAGAAAACCCAAAACCCTAGCCCCCAAGATTGCTAGAACTCATACAGCATTTTGGTACCCTGGCATGATACAAAATCAATGCCCAGAAATCAATGGCATTTCTATACACTAACAATGAGACAGCAGAAATAGAAATTGAGGAGTCAATCTCATTTACAATTGCACCCAAAAGCATAAGATACCGAGGAATAAACCTAACCAAGGAGGTAAGGAACTCAACCATAAACACTATAGAACGCTTCTGAAAGAAATTGAGGAAGACACAAAGAGATGGAAAAATATTTCATGCTTATTGATTGGCAAAATTAATATTGTGAAAAAGTCAATGTTACCCAGGGCAATGTACACGTTTAATGCAATCCCTATCAAAATACCATGGACTTTCTTCAGAGAGTTAGAACAAACTATTTTAAGATTTGTGTGGAATCAGGAAAGACCCCGAATAGCCAGGGGAATTTTAAAAAAGAAAACCATATCTGGGGGCATCACAATGCCAGATTTCAGGTTGTACTACAAAGCTGTGGTCATCAGGACAGTGTGGTACTGTCACAAAAACAGACTCATTGATCAATGGAACAGAATAGAGAACCCAGAAGTGAACCCTCAACTTATGGTCAACTGATATTCGATAAAGTAGGAAAGACTATCCATTGGAAGAAAGACAGTCTCTACAATATATGGTGCAGGGAAAATGGGCATCCACATGCAGAAGAATGAAACTAGAGCACTCTCTTTCACCATACACAAAGATAAACTGAAAATGGATGAACGATCTCAATGTGAGACAAGAGTCCATCAAAATCCTAGAGGAGAGCACAGGCAACACCCTTTTTGAACTCGGCCACAGTATATTCTTGCAAGATAAATCCATGAAGGCAAAAGAAACAAAAGCAAAAATGAACTATTGGGACTTCATCCAGATAAGATGCTTTTGCACAGCAAAGGATACAGTCAACAAAACTAAAACACAACCTGAAGAATGGGAGAATATATATGCAAAAGACGTATCAGAAAAAGGGCTAGTTTCCAAGATCTATAAAGAACGTTTTAAACTCAAACCAAAGGAAACAAACAATCCAATCATGAAATGGACAAAAGACATGAAGAGAAATCTCACAGAGGAACACAAAGACATGGCCAACAAGCACATGAAAACATGCTCTGCATCACTTGCATACAAGGAAATACAAATCAAAACTACAATGAGATACCACCTCACACCAGTGAGCATGGGGGAAATTAACAAGGCAGGAAACCACAAATTTGGAGAGGATGCGGAGAAAAGGGAAGACTCTTACACTGTTGGTGGGAATGTGATCTGGTGCAGCCACTCTGGAAAACTGAGTGGAGGTTCCTCAAAGAGATAAAAAACTGACTTGCCCGACGACCCAGCAATTGCACCTTTGGGGATTTACCCCAAAGACTCAGATGCAGGGAAATGCCGGGACTCCTGAACCCCAATGTTTATAGCAGAATGTCCACAATAGCCAAACTGTGGAAGGAGCCTTGATGTCCACTGAGAGATGAATGTGTAAAGAAGATGAGGTTTATGTATAAAATGGAATATTATTTAGGCATTAGAAATGACAAATACCCACCATTTGCTTCAACATGGATGAAACTGGAGGGTATTATGCTGAGTAAAGTAAGTCAATCGGAGAAGGACAAACAGTGTATGTTCTCATTCATTTGGAGAATATAAATAATAGTGAAAGGGAATATAAGGGAATGGAGATGAAACGTGAGGGAAATATCAGAATAGGAGACAGAAAATAAAGACTCCTAACTCTGGGAATCGAACTAGGGGTGGTGGAAGGGGAGGTGGGCGGGGGTTGGGGGTGACTGCATGATGGGCACTTAGGGGGCAGGTGACGGGATGAGCACTGGGTGTTATTCTGTATATTGGTAAATTGAACACAAATAAAAAATTAACTTATTAAAAAAAGATTCATGGAAACTAATGAGAATGAAGATACAACTGTTCAAAATCTTTGGGATGCAGCACAAGCAGTCCTAAGGGGGGAATACATCGCAAGAGAAGCCTCCATTCAAAAACTGTAAAGAACTCAAATACAAGCTAACCTTACACATAGAGGAGCTAGGGAAAAAACAGCAGATAGATCCTACACCCAAGAGAAGAAGATAGTTATTTAAGATTTTAGCAGAACTCAATGAAATCGAGACCATAAGACCTGTGGAACAGAACAACAACAAAAAAACAGGAGTTGGTTTTTTGAAAGAATTAATAACATACATAAGCCATTAGTAAGCCTTATTAAAAAGAAGAGAGAGAAGATTCAAATTAATAAAATCATGAAAGAGAAAGGAGAGATCACTACCAACACCAAGGAAATCCAAAGATTTTAAAAACATATTATGAACAGCTATATGCCAACATGTTAGGCAATCTAGAGATATGGACGCATTCCTGGAAAGCCAGAAACTACAAAAACTGGAACAGGAAGAAATAGAAAACCTGAAGAGGCCAATAAACAGAGAGGAAAATGAAGCAGTCATCCAAAACCTCCCAAGACACAAAAGTCCAAGGCCAGACGGCTTCCCATGGAATTTCTATCAAACGTTTAAAGAAGAAAACATACCTATTCTACTAAAGCTGTTTGGAAAGATAGAAAGAGGGATCCCTGGGTGGCGCAGCGGTTTGGCTCCTGCCTTTGGCCCAGGGCGCGATCCTGGAGACCCGGGATCGAATCCCATATCGGGCTCCTGGTGCGTGGAGCCTGCTTCTCCCTCTGCCTGTGTCTCTGCCTCTCTCTCTCTCTCTCTCTCTCTCTCTATCATAAATAAATAAGTTTAAAAAAATTTAAAAAAAAGGAAAGATAGAAAGAGATGGAGTACTTCCAAATTCATTCCATGAGGCCACCATCACCTTAATTCCAAAACCAGACAAAGACCCCACCAAAAAGGAGAATTACAGACCAATATCCCTGATGAACAGGGATGCAAAAATTCTCAACAAGATACTAGCCAATAGGATCCAACAGTAAATTAAGATAATTATTCACCATGACCAAGTAGGATTTATCCCCGTGACACAAGGGTGGTTCAAGACTCGAAAATAACCAATGTGATTCATCATATCACCAAGAGAAAAACCAAGAAGCATATGATCCTCTCATTAGATGCAGTGAAAGCATTTGACAAGATAGAGCATCCATTGCTGATCAAAACACTTCAGAGGGTAGGGATAGAGGGAACATTCCTCGACATCTTAAAAGCCATCTACGAAAAGCCCACAACAAATGTCATTCTCAATGGATAAGCATTGGGAGCCTTTCCCCTAAGATCAGGAACAAGACAGGATGTCCACTCTCACCACTGCTATTCAACATACTACTGGAAATCCTAGCCTCAGCAATCAGACAACAAAAAGACATTAAAGGCATTCATATTGGCCATGAAGAAGTCAAACTCACCCTCTTCACCGATGACATGATACTCTATCTAGAAAACCAAAAAGCCTCCACCCCAAGATAGCTAGAACTCATACAGCAATTTGATAGCGTGACAGGATACAAAATCAATGCCCAGAAATCAATGGCATTTCTATACACTAACAATGACACTGAAGAAAGAGAAATTGAGGAGGCAATCTCATTTACAATTGCACCCAAAAGCATAAGATACCGAGGAATAACCTAACCACAGAGGTAAAGGATCTCAACCATAAACACTATAGAATGCTTCTGAAAGAAATTGAGGAAGACACAAAGAGATGGAAAAATATTTCATGCTCATTGATTGACAGAATTAATACTGTGAAAATGTCAATGTTACCCAGGACAATGTACACGTTTAATGCAATCCCTATCAAAATACTATGGACTTTCTTCGGAGAGTTAGAACAAACTATTTTAAGATTTGTGTGGAATCAGGAAAGACCCCGAATACCCAGGGGAATTTTAAAAAAGAAAACCATATCTGGGGGCATCACAATGCCAGATTTCAGGTTGTACTACAAAGCTGTGGTCATCAGGACAGTGTGGTACTGTCACAAAAACAGACTCATTGATCAATGGAACAGAATAGAGAACCCAGAAGTGAACCCTCTACTTATGGTCAACTGATATTCGATAAAGTAGGAAAGACTATCCATTGGAAGAAAGACAGTCTCTACAATATATGGTGCAGGGAAAATGGGCATCCACATGCAGAAGAATGAAACTAGAGCACTCTCTTTCACCATACACAAAGATAAACTCAAAATGGATGAACGATCTCAATGTGAGACAAGAGTCCATCAAAATCCTAGAGGAGAGCACAGGCAACACCCTTTTTGAACTCGGCCACAGTACATTCTTGCAAGATAAATCCATGAAGGCAAAAGAAACAAAAGCAAAAATGAACTATTGGGACTTCATCCAGATAAGATGCTTTTGCACAGCAAAGGATACAGTCAACAGAACTAAAACACAACAAAAGAATGGGAGAATATATATGCAAAAGACGTATCAGAAAAAGGGCTAGTTTCCAAGATCTATAAAGAACGTTTTAAACTCAAACCAAAGGAAACAAACAATCCAATCATGAAATGGACAAAAGACATGAAGAGAAATCTCACAGAGGAACACAAAGACATGGCCAACAAGCACATGAAAACATGCTCTGCATCACTTGCATACAGGGAAATACAAATCAAAACTACAATGAGATACCACCTCACACCAGTGAGCATGGGGGAAATTAACAAGGCAGGAAACCACAAATGTTGGAGAGGATGCGGAGAAAAGGGAAGACTCTTACACTGTTGGTGGGAATGTGATCTGGTGCAGCCATTCTGGAAAACTGAGTGGAGGTTCCTCAAAGAGATAAAAAACTGACTTGCCCGACGACCCAGCAATTGCACCTTTGGGGATTTACCCCAAAGACTCAGATGCAGGGAAATGCCGGGACTCCTGCACCCAATGTTTATAGCAGAATGTCCACAATAGCCAAACTGTGGAAGGAGCCTTGATGTCCACTGAAAGATGAATGTGTAAAGAAGATGAGGTTTATGTATAAAATGGAATATTATTTAGGCATTAGAAATGACAAATACCCACCATTTGCTTCAACATGGATGAAACTGGAGGGTATTATGCTGAGTAAAGTAAGTCAATCGGAGAAGGACAAACAGTGTATGTTCTCATTCATTTGGAGAATATAAATAATAGTGAAAGGGAATATAAGGGAATGGAGATGAAACGTGAGGGAAATATCAGAATAGGAGACAGAAAATAAAGACTCCTAACTCTGGGAATCGAACTAGGGGTGGTGGAAGGGGAGGTGGGCGGGAGTTGGGGGTGACTGCGTGACGGGCACTTAGGGGGCAGGTGACGGGATGAGCACTGGGTGTTATTCTGTATATTGGTAAATTGAACACAAATAAAAAATTAACTTATTAAAAAAAGATTCATGGAAACTAATGAGAATGAAGATACAACTGTTCAAAATCTTTGGGATGCAGCACAAGCAGTCCTAAGGGGGGAATACATCGCAAGAGAAGCCTCCATTCAAAAACTGTAAAGAACTCAAATACAAGCTAACCTTACACATAGAGGAGCTAGGGAAAAAACAGCAGATAGATCCTACACCCAAGAGAAGAAGATAGTTATTTAAGATTTTAGCAGAACTCAATGAAATCGAGACCATAAGACCTGTGGAACAGAACAACAACAAAAAAACAGGAGTTGGTTTTTTGAAAGAATTAATAACATACATAAGCCATTAGTAAGCCTTATTAAAAAGAAGAGAGAGAAGATTCAAATTAATAAAATCATGAAAGAGAAAGGAGAGATCACTACCAACACCAAGGAAATACAAACAATTTTAAAAATATATTATGAACAGCTATATGCCAACATATTAGGCAATCTAGGGATATGGACGCATTCCTGGAAAGCCAGAAACTACAAAAACTGGAACAGGAAGAAACAGAAAACCTGAAGAGGCCAATAAACAGAGAGGAAATTGAAGCAGTCATCCAAAATCTCCCAAGACACAAAAGTCCAAGGCCAGACGGCTTCCCATGGAATTTCTATCAAACGTTTAAAGAAGAAAACATACCTATTCTACTAAAGCTGTTTGGAAAGATAGAAAGAGATGGAGTACTTCCAAATTCATTCCATGAGGCCAGCGTCACCTTAATTCCAATACCAGACAAAGACCCCACCAAAAAGGAGAATTACAGACCAATATCCCTGATGAACATGGATGCAAAAATTCTCAACAAGATACTAGCCAATAGGATCCAACAGTAAATTAAGATAATTATTCACCATGACCAAGTAGGATTTATCCCCGTGACACAAGGGTGGTTCAAGACTCGAAAATAACCAATGTTTTTCATCGTATCACCAAGAGAAAAACCAAGAAGCATATGATCCTCTCATTAGATGCAGTGAAAGCATTTGACAAGATAGAGCATCCATTGCTGATCAAAACACTTCAGAGGGTAGGGATAGAGGGAACATTCCTCGACATCTTAAAAGCCATCTACGAAAAGCCCACAACAAATGTCATTCTCAATGGATAAGGATTGGGAGCCTTTCCCCTAAGATCAGGAACAAGACAGGATGTCCACTCTCACCACTGCTATCCAACATACTACTGGAAATCCTAGCCTCAGCAATCAGACAACAAAAAGACATTAAAGGCATTCATATTGGCCATGAAGAAGTCAAACTCACCCTCTTCACCGATGACATGATACTCTATCTAGAAAACCAAAAAGCCTCCACCCCAAGATAGCTAGAACTCATACAGCAATTTGGTAGCGTGACAGGATACAAAATCAATGCCCAGAAATCAACGGCATTTCTATACACTAACAATGACACTGAAGAAAGAGAAATTGAGGAGGCAATCTCATTTACAATTGCACCCAAAAGCATAAGATACCTAGGAATAAACCTAACCACAGAGGTAAAGGATCTCAACCATAAACATTATAGAATGCTTCTGAAAGAAATTGAGGAAGACACAAAGAGATGGAAAAATATTTCATGCTCATTGATTGACAGAATTAATATTGTGAAAATGTCAATGTTACCCAGGGCAATGTACACGTTTAATGCAATCCCTATCAAAATACCATGGACTTTCTTCAGAGAGTTAGAACAAACTATTTTAATATTTGTGTGGAATCAGGAAAGACCCAGAATACCCAGGGGAATTTTAAAAAAGAAAACCATATCTGGGGGCATCACAATGCCAGATTTCAGGTTGTACTACAAAGCTGTGGTCATCAGGACAGTGTGGTACTGTCACAAAAACAGACTCATTGATCAATGGAACAGAATAGAGAACCAGAAGTGGACCTTGAACTTTATGGTCAACTAATATTCGATAAAGGAGGAAACTCTCCATTGGAAGAAAGACAGTCTCTTCAATAGATGGTGGTGGGAAAATTGGACATCCACATGCAGAAGAATGAAACTAGACCACTCTCTTTCACCATACACAAAGATAAACTCAAAATGGATGAAAGATCTAAATGTGAGACAAGAATCCATCAAAATCCAAGAGGAGAACACAGGCAACACCCTTTATGAACTCGGCCACAGTAAATTCTTGCAAGGTACATTCAGGAAGGCAAAAGAAAAAAAAGCAAAATCAAATATTGGGACTTCATCAAGATAAGAAGCTTTTGCACAGCAAAGGATACAGTCAACAAAACTAAAAGACAACCTACAGAATGGGAGAAGATATTTGCAAATGACGTATCAGATAAAGGGCTAGTTTCCAAGAACTATAAAAAACTTCTTAAACTCAACACCAAAGGAACAAACAATCCAATAATGAAATGGGCAAAAGACATGAACAGAAATCTCACAGAGGAAGACATAGAAATGGCCAACATGCATATGAGAAAATGCTCTGCATTACTTGTCTCAGGGAAATACAAATCAAAACTACAATGAGATACCACCTCACACCAGTGAGCATGGGGAAAATGAACAAGGCAGGAAACCATAAATGTTGGAGAGGATGTTGAGAAAAGGGAATCCTCTTACACTGTTTCTGGGAATGTGAACTGGTGCAGCCAATCTGGAAAACTGTGTGGAGGTTCCTCAAAGAGTTAAAAATAGACCTGCCCTAAGACCCAGCAATTGCAGTGTTGGGGATTTACCCAAAATATTCAGATGCAATGAAACACCGGGACACCTGCACCCCGAAGTTTTTAGCAGGAATGTCCACAATAGCGAAACTGTGGATGGAGCCATGGTTTCCATCGAAAGATGAATGGATAAAGAAGATGTGGTTTATGTATACAATGGAATATTACTCAGCCAGTAGAAATGACAAATACCCACCATTTGCTTCAACATGGATGGAACTGGAGGGTATTATGCTGAGTGAAGTAAGTCAATTGGAGAGGGACAAACATATGTTCTCATTCAATTGGTTAATATAAATAATAGTGAAAGGGAATATAAGGGAATGGAGAAGAAATGTCTGGGAAATCTCAGAAAGGGAGACAGAACATAAATACTCCTAACTCTGAGAAAGGAACTAGGGATACTTTAAGGGGAGGAGGGATGGGGTTACGGTTGAATGTTTGAAGGGCACTGAGGTGGGTCCTTGCAGGGATGAGCACTGGGTGTTATTCTGTATGTTGGTAAATTGAACACCATAAATAATAAATTTATTTTTTTAAAAAAGTTCAAACAACTAAATATTTATGTTGCCAACATGGGAGTACCTAAATATAGAAACCAATTAACAACAAACGTATAGAAAGTCACTGATAATAAAACAATGACAGGGAATTTTAACACCTATTTATGGCAATGGACCTATCGTCTCCAGAAAATCAACAAGGGAAAAATAGCCTTGACACACTGGACCACAGGGACTCAACAGATATAGTCTGAACATTTTAACCTAAAGCAGAATACACATTCCTTTCAAGTGCACATGGGACATTCTCCAGAACAGATCATATCATGGGCCACAAATCAGGCTTCAACAGGTACAACACTTACAAGAAACCTGATATCACACCCTGTACATTTTTGGACCACGATGTTATGAAACTCGAAGTCGACAGTAAGAAAAAATTTGGACAGACCAAAAATACGTGGAAATTATGAACATCCTACTAGAGAATGAATGGAGCAACCAGAAAATTAAAGAGGAAATTTAAAACAAATGAAAATGTAAACATGTTTCTCCAAACCTCTGGGATGTAGCAAAGGCAGTCCTGAGAGAGACGTACATAGCAATACAGGCCTACCTCAATAAAGAAGAAGTCTCCAATACACAGCCTAACCCTACACCTTAAGGAGTTGAAAAAGGAATAACAAACAAAGTCTAATGCCTATAGAAGAGGGGGAAAATAAAGATGAGAGGATCAATAAACAATACAGAAACAACAAAGCAGTAGAATGGAATAAACAAAGAGATGCTTCTTCAAAATAATCAAGAAAATGGATCAAGCCCTAGCCAGCCTTATCAACAAGAAAACAGAAAAGACCTAGATAAATAAAATCACAAATGAGAGAAGAGAGGGGATCCCTGGGTGGCGCAGGGGTTTGGCACCTGCCTTTGGCCCAGGGCGCGATCCTGGAGACCCGGGATCGAATCCCACGTCGGGCTCCCAGTGCATGGAGCCTGCTTCTCCCTCTGCCTGTGTCTCTGCCTCTCTATCTTTCTCTCTCTGTGACTATCATAAATAAATAAACATTTAAAAAAAATTAAAAAAAAAACAAATGAGAGAAGAGAGATCACAATCAACACCAGAAAAATTAGACAATTATAAGGGAATACTATGAAAGATTATACGCTAACATACTGGGAGACCTGGAAGAAATGGACAAATCCCCAGAAATGTGCACACGAGCAAAACTGAAATAGGAAGAAATAGAAAATGTGAACAGACCCATAACTAGCAAAGGAATTGAATCAGCAGGGCACCTGGGTGCCTCAGTGGTTGAGCATGTGCTTTGGCTCAGGTCATGATCCCGGGGTCCTGGGGAATGAAGTCCCACATCAGGCTCACCGCATGGAACCTCAATTTCCCGGTGTCTATACCTCTGCCTCTCTGTGTCTCTCATGAATCCATAAATAAATCTTTAAAAAATGAAAAGAGATAAAATGATGAGAAAGGACCCAAATAAAATCACAAATGAGAAAAGAGATATAACAACCAACACTAGAGAAATACAAACGATTATAAGAGAACATTATGAAAAAATATATGCCAGCAACCTAGAACCTGGAAGAAATAGATCAATTCCTAGAAATATATAACATAGTAAAAATGAAAAAGGAAGAAATAAGACTTGAAAAGACAGATAACCAGCTAAGAAATTGAATCACTAATCAAGGATCTCCCAACAGGAGACGCTTAGATCAATAGAACAGAATGGAAAGCTGAAACAAGATACAAACCCGTAACTCTATGATCCAATAATCGACAACAAGGCAGGAAGGAATATCCAAAGCACAAAGACAGTCTCTTCAACAAACCCTAACCCTGAGCCCAGCATAAGAACAAATGGTGTTGGGAAAACCAGGCAGCCACATGCAAAAGAATGAAACTGGACCACTTTCTTACCCCATATATATAAAAAATAAATTCAAAATGGATAAAAGACCTAAATGTGAGACCTGAAACCATACAAAGAAGAAAAGATAGCAAACGTCCTTGACATTTGCCATTGGATCTTCTCTCTAGATATGCCTCTAAGGTGAGGGGAACAAAAGCAAAAATACTATTGGGACTTCATCAAATTGAAAAGCTTCCACAAAGTGAAGGAAACAACCAAACCTAAAAGGCAACATACAAAATGAGAGGAGATATTTGTAAACAACACATCCAATAAAGATTTAGTATCCAAAATACATAAAGGAAATATAAATCTCAGCCTCCAGAACACAACTTATCCAACTGTCAATGGGCAGAAGACACGAATGGACTTTGTCTCTGAGAGGACATCCAGATGGCCATGAGACACACGGAAAAACACTCAGTGTCACCCATCAACAGGGAAATGCAAACCAAAACCACAATGAGATGTCACCTGACAGCCATCATAATGGCTAAAGTTAAGAACAGAAGAAACAACAGGTGTCGTTGAGGCTATGGAGAAGAGGAGGCCTCTTACACCCCTGGTGGGCAGGCGAACAGCTGCAGCCACTGTGGAAAACACTGTGAAGGGTCCTCGAGAAGTTGAAAATAGGGGATCCCAGGGTGGCTCAGCCGTTTGGCACCTGCCTTTGGCCCATGTCGCGATCCTGGAGAACTGGGATCGAATTCCACGTCAGACTCACAGTGCACGGAGCCTGCTTCTCCCTCTGCCTGTGTCTCTGCCTCTATCTCTGTGACTATCATAAAAACAATTTTTTAAAAAAGTTAAAAATAGAGCTACACTACGATTCCAAAATTGCACAGCTAGGTATTTACCCCAAGGATACAGAAGTTGTTTAGTAGATTCAAAGAGGAACACGCAGCCCAAGTGTTTGTAACAGCATTATCAACAAGAGCCAAACTGTGGATACAGCCCAGATGTCCATCGACAGATGAATGGGCCGAGACGATGTGGTTAATATACACACTGTGGCATCACTCGTTCATCAGAAGGGATGAAATGAAGCCATTTACAATGACGTGGGAGAAGTGGAAAGGACTTATGCTAAATGAAGTCAGTGAGAGGAAGACATATACCAAATACCATACAATTGTATTCACATGTCACTTTTAAGAAACCAAACAAACTGGCAAAGGGGCGGAGGGGGGGATGAGAGAAGCAAATAAAAAAACACACTATTAACCACAGAGAATAAACTAATAATTACCAGAGGAAGCTGGGGGGGGGATGGGGAACCAGGCGATGGGGATAGTGGAGAGCACCTGTTACCAGTACCAGGCGTTGTATCCAAGGGTTGAATCACCTTGTGGTAAACCTGAAACTATATCATACTGTGTTTACAAAGAGGAATTCAAGTAAAACTTTAAAATAATAATTGGTAGTATTGATGAAACATGTGCGCACAAGAAATAAAATCAGAAAGGCAACTGAAAATCCAAATAAAGAGTCTTTAGAGTCACAAATCCCCTCCTTAGCTCAGCTCGGGAGAAGCCTGCCATGTCTATTCTGACCCCAGCAGAAGCCTGGATTTTGATTTTCTGGGGAGGCCACTGACTTGGTGGATTCAGGCTATCTTTGAACCCAAAACCTAAATAGAGTGCATAAAACTAAACTGCCCAAGATACTAGGAGTCCCACTGCAGGCACATGCCAGGACCCAAACACTAACCATACACAGTTATAACCCTAACCCTACACTTAAGCCTAATGTTGACCTAACCCTTAAACAAGACCTATCACTAATCGAAAACCAAACACAAACCC
Organism: Canis lupus familiaris; assembly: GCF_011100685.1. Lineage (NCBI taxonomy): Eukaryota > Metazoa > Chordata > Mammalia > Carnivora > Canidae > Canis > Canis lupus. The sequence goes on from NW_023331420.1 coordinate 39,836, forward strand.
CAAGACCGAAACACATTCACTGAACCTTCCTGCCAAACCTCAACCTAACTCCTAAACCTATTCTAAACCCTTAACCCTGACAGCTACCTTAAATCTAACTCTAACCCTAACCCTAACCTCTAAACCTAAATTGAACTTATGGTTTAAGTCAGGAAGGGTTTGAGTACAATTAGGTGGGGGG
>NW_023331421.1:0-40180 GCF_011100685.1 Canis lupus familiaris
TCACCGGGACCTGGTGAGTGTGGTTGCCACCGGCAACTCACCTGGACCTGGTGATTCTGGTCTGCACCTGAGACTACCCTGGATCTGGTGAATGTGGTCCCCACCTGGGCTTTACCTGGATTTGGGGACTCCACTCCCCGTCTGGGCCTCACCTGGCCCTGTTGACCATGGTCCTAACCTGGGCAAATTGGGACCCGGTGACTGTGTTCCACAATGGACCTCACCTGGACCAGGTGACTCTGGTCCCCCTCTGGGTCTCACCGTGCCCTAGTGACCTTGAACCCCACTTTGGCCTGCCTTGGACCTGCTGACCCTGGATGTCACCTGCGCCTGACCTCGAACTGTTGACTCTGTTCTTTCAAGGGCCTCCCCTGACCTGGTGATCCTGGTCCCCACCTGGCCTCAACTGGACGTGGTGACTTGTCACCTGGGACTCACCTGGACCTGGTTACTGTGTTCCACACTTCGGCCTCAATTAGACCTGTTGACCATGGTCCCCAAGCCGGCCTCACATGGACCTGTTGCCTCTGATCCCCACCGGGGCCTCACGTGTACCTGGAACTCTGGTCCTCACTGGGCCTCATCTGGACCTAGTGACTCTGGTCCCCACCTGGGCTTCACCTGGATCTGGTGACTCTGGTCCCCACCTGGACTTCACCTGGATCTGGTGACTCTGGTCCCCACCTGGATCTCTCCTGGACCTGGTGACTCTCTTTACAACATGGACCTCACCTGGATCTGGTAACTCTGGTCCTCAGTTTGGCCTCACCTGGACCTGGTGTCTCTCGTCCCACTTTGACCTAACTCAGAACTGCTGAATATTGACCCACCTAGGCCGCACCCATACCTGGTGACTCTTGTCCCCAGCTATGCCTCAATTCGACCTGATGAATCTGGTCCTCACGTGGGCCTTTATGGACCTCGGACTCAGCTGCATAGATGGCTCTGGTTCCCACAGGGGCTCACCTGATACTGGTGACTGTGGTCTTATTCTATGCCTCACCAGGACCTAGTGATTCTGTTCCCCATCTGGGCCTACATGGTCCTAGTGACTCTGTCCTCACCCAGGCATCATTGGGACCTGGATACTCTATTCCACACCTGGGCCTCACACTCACCAGGGACCTCTGGTCGCATTCTGGGCCTCAAATTAAACTGGTTACTCTGGTCCCCCTCTGGGCCTCACCCGTACCTGGTGACTCTGGACACCCCTTGGGCTTCATTTGGGCCTGGTGAATCTGGTCCTTAGCTTGTCCTCACTTGGATATCGTGACTGGTCGCCACCTGGGCCTCACCTGGACTTGGTGAATCCTGTTGCCAACTGCCTCACCTGGACCTTGTGACAGTGGTCCAACCTGGACTTCACCTGGATCTGGAAGCTCTGTTTCCCATATGGGGCTCTCCTGGACCTGGTTCCTGTGGTCTCCATCAGGCCTCACCTGGACACAATGACTCTGATGCATATTGTGCCTCTCCTGGACCTGTTGACTCTGGTCCTTACCTGGGCATCATTGGTGCCTGGATAATCTCTTATATACCTGTCCTCACCTGGACCTGGTGACTGTGGTCCCACCTGGACCTCACCGGGACGAGGTGACTGGTTCCACAGGGACCTCACCTGGACCTCGTGACTCAGGTCCTCATATGGTCATCATGGGACCTGGTTTCTCAGTTCCACATCGGGGCCTCAAGTGGACCTAGTTATTCTGGTCCCCTCTCTGGCCTGACCCTGACGTGGTCACTCTGGTCCCAACCTGGATATCACCAGAACCTGTTTACTGTGGTCCCCCTCTGGGACTCACCGGGATATGGGCACTGGTCCTCAACTGGGCCTCAACAGGACCTGTGAATCTACTCCTCACTTAGGCCTCGTCTGGACCTTGTGACTCTTTTCCCACCTGGCATCAATGGGACATGGTTACTGTTCCCCACCTGGGCCTCACCTCCACATGATAACTTTGCTCCACACTTTGGCCTCAACTGGTCCTGATGACTCTGTTCCCCCCACCTAGGCCTCAGTCTGGACCTGGTGACTGTGGTGCCCATCTGGGTCTCACCTGTACCTGGTGATTCTCGTTCCAACATGAACCACACCTGGACCTGGTGACTGTGGTGTTCTTGTAGACTCACATTTACCTGGTGACACTGGTCCCCACTAGGGCCTCACCTGGATCTGGTGACTCTGGCCTGCCATTTGGCCTCACCTTGACCTGGTGAGTGGGGTTGCCACCTGGGCCTCAGACATAGCTGGTGACTCAATTCCCCTGTGGGCCTCTTGGACCTGGTGAATCTGGTCCTTACCTGGTCCTGTCCCAGACCCGGGGACTCTGGTCACCACCTGGGCCTCATCTGGACCTGGTGAATCTGGTCCCCATCTGGGCCTCACCCAGTCCTGGTGACTTTGTTCCCCACCTGGACCTTATTGCTGTGGACTCTTTCTTGGCCTCACCTGGAACTGGTGACTCTGATCTATCTGCGCGTCACCCAGATCTGGTGACTCTGGGCCTCACCTGGGCATCATTGGTACCTGGTGACTCTGTTCCACGCCTGAGCCTAACCAGGACATGATGACTCTGGAACCACTCTCGACCTCTCCCTGACCTGATGCCTCTGGTCCCCATCTGGATGTCACCTGGACGAGGTGATTCTGGTACCCCTCTAAGCCTCAACCAGAACTGGTGACAGTGGTCCTCAACTGGGCCTCACTGGACCTAGTGAATATGCTCCATCTGGGCTCATTTGACCTGGTGACTCTGGTCCCTACCTGGGCATCATCGGGACATGGTTCCACTGCATATCCTGCATCTTGGCCTCACCTGGACCTGGTAACTCTAGTCCCTACCTGGGCATCATCGGGACATGGTTCCTCTGCATGGCCTGCCTTGGCCTCACCTGGACCTGCGGAGTGGGGTTGCCACCTGGGCCTCACCCATGCTTGGTGACACAGGTACCCACGTGGGCCTCACTTGGACCTGGTGAATCTGGTCCTTACCTGGTCCTCACCCGGAACTGGTATCTCTGGTCACCACCTGGGAATCACCTGGACCTGGTGAATCTGGTCCCCATCTGGGCCTCACCCAGTCCTCGTGACATTGTTCCCCACCTGGACCTGATTGCTGTGGACTCCTTCTTGGCCTCACCTGGACCTGGTGAGTGGGGCAGCAAACTGGGCCTCACACATACATTGTGACACAGGTCCCCACGTGGGTCTCACTTGGACCTGCTGACCCTGGTTGCCACCTGCGCTTGACTTCGACCTGTTGACTCTGGTTCTTTCTTTTCTTTTTTTTTTAATTTATTTTTTTTTATTATTGGTGTTTCTTTACTAACATACAGAATAACCCCCAGTGACCGTCACCCATTCACTCCCACCCCCCGCCCTCCTCCCTTCTACCACCCCTAGTTCGTTTCCCAGAGTTAGCAGTCTTTACGTTCTGTCTCCCTTTCTGATATTTCCCACACATTTCTTCCCCCTTCCCTTATATTCCCTTTCACTATTTTTATATTCCCCAAATGAATGAGAACATATAATGTTGGTCTTTCTCCGACTGGCTTACTTCACTCAGCATAATACCCTCCAGTTCCATCCACGTTGAAGCAAATGGTGGGTATTTGTCATTTCTGATAGCTGAGTAATATTCCATTGTATACATAAACCACATCTTCTTTATCCATTCATCTTTCGTTGGACACCGAGGCTCCTTCCACAGTTTGGCTATCGTGGCCATTGCTGCTATAAACATCGGGGTGCAGGTGTCCCGGCGTTTCATTGCATTTGTCTCTTTGGGGAAAATCCCCAACAGTGCAATTGCTGGGTCGTAGGGCAGGTATATTTTTAACTGTTTGAAGAACCTCCACACAGTTTTCCAGAGTGGCTGCACCAGTTCACATTCCCACCAACAGTGTATGAGGATTCCCTTTTCTCCGCATCCTCTCCAACATTGGTTGTTTCCTGTTTGTTAATTTTCCCCATTCTCACTGGTGTGAGGTGGTATCTCATTGTGGTTTTGATTTGTATTTCCCTGATGGCAAGTGATGCAGAGCATTTCTCATTTGCATGTTGGCCATGTCTATGTTTCCTCTGTGAGATTTCTGTTCATGCCTTTTGCCCATTTCATGATTGGAATGTTGGTTCTTTGGTGTTGAGTTTGATAAGTTCTTCTTTTTTTTTAATTTTATTTATTTATGATAGTCACACAGAGAGAAAGAGAGAGAGGCAGAGACACAGGCAGAGGGAGAAGCAGGCTCCACGCACCAGGAGCCCGATGTGGGATTCGATCCCGGGTCTCCAGGATCGCGCCCTGGGCCAAAGGCAGGCGCCAAACCGCTGCGCCACCCAGGGATCCCTGATAAGTTCTTTATAGATCTTGGAACTAGTCCTTTATCTGATATGTCATTTGCAAATATCTTCTCCCATTCTGTAGGTTGTCTTTGAGTTTTGTTGACTGTATCCTTTGCTGGGCAAAAGCTTCTTATCTTGATGAAGTCCCAATAGTTCATTTTTGCTTTGTTTCTTTTGCCTTCGTGGATGTATCTTGCAAGAAGTTACTATGGCCGAGTTAAAAAAGGGTGTTGCCTGTGTTCTTCTCTAGGATTTTGATGGAATCTTGTCTCACATTTAGATCATTCATTTTGGTTTATCTTTGTGTATGGTGAAAGAGAGGGGTCTAGTTTCATTCTTCTGCATGTGGATGTCCAATTTCCCAGCACCATTTATTGAAGAGAGACTGTCTTTCTTCCAATGGATAGTCTTTCCTCCTTTATCGAATTAGTTGCCCATAGAGTTCAGGGTCCACTTCTGGATTCTCTATTCTGTTTCACTGATCTATGTGTCTGTTTTTGTGCCAGAAGACTCTAGTTCTTTCAAGGGCCTCAACTGTACCTGATGATCCTGGTCCCCACCTGGGACTCACCTGGACGTGGTGACTCTTTTCACCACCGGGGACTCACCTGGACCTGCTTACTGTGTTCTACACCTGGGCCTCATGTAGACCTGTTGACCATGGTCCCCAAGCGGGCCACATGGACCTGTTGCCTTGATCCCCACTGGGGCCTCACGTGTACCTGGTAACTCTGGTACTCACCTGGGCCTCATCTGGACCTAGTGACTCTGGTCCCCACCTGGGCTTCACCTGAATCTGGTGACTCTGTTCCCCACCTGGACTCACCTGGATCTGGTGGCTCTGATTCCCACCTGGACTTCACCTGGATCTGGTGACTCTGTTCCCCACCTGGACCTCTCCTGGACCTGGTGACTCTCTTTCCAACATGGACCTCACACCTGGATCTGGTGACTCTGGTCCTCAGTTTGGCCTCACCTGGACCTGGCGTCTCTCGTCCCCACTTTGACCTAACTCAGAACTGCTGAATATTGACCCACCTAGGCCGCACCCAGACCTGGTGACTCTTGTCCCCAGCCATGCCTCATTCGATCTGATGAATCTGGTCCTCACGTGGGCCTCACATGGACCTGGGACTCAGCTGGAGAGAGTGGCTCTGGTTCCCACAAGGGGCTCACCTGATACTGCAGACTGTGGTCTTATTCTGTGCCTCACCAGGACCTGGTGATTCTGTTCCCCATCTAGGCCTGCATGGCCCTAGTAACTCTGTTCCTCACCCAGCATCATTGGGACCTGGATACTCTATTCCACACCTGGGCCTCACTCCTGACCAGGGCCCTCTGGTCCCATTCTGGGCCTCAAACTAACTGGTTACTCTGGTTCCCCCTCTGGGCCTCACCCTTACCTGGTGAAGCTGGTCACCCCCTTTTACTTCTCTTGGGCCTGGTGAATCTGGACCTTAGCTGGTCCGCACCTGGATGTGGTGACTGGTCGCCACCTGGGCCTCCCCTGGACTTGGTGAATCCTGTTGCCAATTGCGCATCACATGGACCTTGTGACTGTGTTCCCACCTGGACCTCACCTGGATCTGGTGGCTCTGGTCCCATATTGGGCTCTCCTGGACCTAGTTCGTGTGGTCTCCATCTGGCCTCACATGGAACACAAAGACTCTGATCCATATTTGGGCCTATCCTGGATCTGTTGTCTCTGGTCCTTACCTGGCCTCATTGGGACCTGGATACTCACTTATATACCTGGGCCTCACCTGGACCTGGTGACTGTGGTCCCACCTGGGCCTCACTTGGACGAGGTGCCTGGTTCCCACAGGGACATCACCTGGACCTGGTGACTCAGGTCCTCATATTGGCATCATGGGACCTGGTTTCTCAGTTCCACATCGGGGTCTCACCTGGACCTAGTGATTCTCGTCCCCCTCTAGGCCTCACCGTGACGTGGTGACTTTGGTCTCCAGCTAGATATCACCAGAATCGGGTGACTCTGGTCCCCCTCTGGGACTCACCCGGATCTGGGGACACTGCTCCTCAACTGGGCCTCAACAGGCCCTGGTGAATCTACTCCTCACTTAGACCTCGTCTGGACCTTGGGACTCTTTTCCCACCTGGCATCAATGGGACATGGTTACTCTGTTCCCCACCTGCCGCCTCACCTGGACATGATAACTTTGCTCCACACTTTGGCCTCAACTGGTCCTGATGACTCTGGCTCCCCACCTAGGCCTCAATCTGGACCTGGTGACTGTGGTCCCCACCTGGGTCTCACCTGGACCTGGTGACTCTCGTTCCCACATGAATCACACCTGGACCTGGTGACTGTGGTGTTCTTGTAGACTCTCTTTTACCTTGTGACTCCGGTCCCCACTAAGATCTCACCAGTATCTGGTGACTCTGGCGTGCAGGTTGGCCTCACCTGGACCTGGTGAGTGGGGTTGCCACCTGGCATCACCCATACCTGGTGACTCAAGTCCCCACAGGTGCCTCTTGGACCTGGTGAATCTTCTCCTTACCTGGTCCTGCCCCAGACCCGGACTCTGGTAACCACCTGGGCCTCACCTGGACCTGGTGAATCTGTTCCACACCTGGGCCTCACCCAGTCCTGGTGACCTTGTTCCCCACCTGGAACTGATTGCTGTGGACTCTTTCTTGGCCTCACCTGGAACTGGTGACTCTGATCCTATCTGGGCGTCAACGAGACCTGGTGAGTCTGGTCCTCACCTGGGCATACTTGGTACCTGGTGACTCTGTTTCCACACCTGAGCCTCACCTGAACATGATTACTCTTGAAGCTCTCTGGGCCTCACCCTCACCTGGTGACTCTGGTCCCCATCTGGATGTCACCTGGACCAGGTGATTCTGGTATCCTTCTACGCCTCAACAAGATCTGGTAACTATGGTCCTTAACTGGGTCTCACCTGGACCTAGTGAATATGCTCCATCTGGGCCTCACCTGGACCTGGTAACTCTGGACCCTACCTGGGCATCATTGGACACGGTTCCTCTGCATGGCCTGCAGGTTGGCCTCACCTGGACCTGGTGAGTGGGGGTTGCCACCTGTGCCTCACCCATACCTGGTGACACAGGCCCCACGTGGTCCTCATTGGACCTAGTGAATCTGGTCCTTACCTGGTCCTCACCCGGAACTAGTAACTCTGGTCACCACCGGGAATCACCTGGACCTGGTGAATCTGGTCCCCATTGGGCCTCACCCAGTCCTGGTGACTTTGTTCCCCACATGGACCTAATTGCTGTGGTCTCCTTCTTGTCCTCACCTGGAACTGGTGACTCTGATCCTCACTGGGCCTCACCCAGATCTGGTGACTCTGGTCCTCACCTGTGGACCATTATGACCTGGATACTCTGTTCCACACCTGAGCCTCACCTGTACATGATGACTCTGGATCCCCTCTGGGCCTCACCCTGACATGGTGACTCTGGTGCCCATCTGGATGTCACCCAGACCAGGTGAATCTGGTACCACTGTAGGCCTCAACTAGACCTGGTGATACTGGTCCTCAACAGGGCCACAGGGACCTAGTGAATATGCTCCCCACCTGCGCCTCATCTGACCTGGTCACTCTGGTTATACCTGGGCATCATTGGGGACATGGTTACTCTATTGCCCACTGGGACTGACCTGATTCCGGTAACTCTGGTCCTGACTTTAGCCTCTTCTGTACCAGTGACTCTGGCTCCACTTGGGCCTCAGCTGTAACTGGTGACTCTGATCCTATGCATGGCCTCATCTGACCTGGTGACTGTGGTTCCCATCGGGACCCTCACCTGGACCTCATGTCTCTGGTCCCTCCTGACCCTCACCAGGACCTGGTGTCTCTGATACCCACCTGGGTAGCATCAGGATATGGTTACACTGTTCACTAACAGTGACCCTGCCGGACCTATTAACTCTCGTCTTCACCTGGGCCACACCTGGACATGGTGACACTGGTTCCCACCAGGGCCTCACCTGGACATGGTGAGTCGGATCCCCACCTGGTCATCACCTGTAACTGGTGATTCTCGTTCCCACATGGTCATCATGTGGACCTGGTGGCTGTAGTATTTCTAGCTTCTCATGTACTTCGTGACTCTGGTCCCCACCAGGACCTCACCGGGTCCTGGTGAGTGTGGTTGCCACCTGCACCTCACCTGGACCTGGTGATTCTGGTCTGCACCTGAGACTACCCTGGATCTGGTGACTGTGGTCCCCACCTGGGCTTCACCTGGATTTTGGTCTCCGGTCCCCATCTGCACCTCACCTGGCCCTGTTGACCATGGTCCTCAACTGGGTAAATTGGGACCCGGTGACTGTGTTCCACAACTGGACCTCACCTGACCAGGTGACTCTGGTACCCCTCTGGGTCTCACCGTGTCCTAGTGACTGTGAATCCCACTTTGGCCTGACTAGGACCTGGTGAACCTGGTTGCCACCTGCGCCTGACCTCGAACTGTTGACTCTGTTTCTTTCAAGGGCCTTTCCTGTACCTGGTGATTCTTGTCCCCACCTCGGCCTCACCTGGACGTGGTGACTCTTGTCACCACCGGGGACTCACCTGGACCTGCTTACTGTGTTCCACACCTTGGCCTCCAGTAGACCTGTTTACCATGGTTCCAAGACGGCCTCACATGGACATGATGACTCTGGAACCTCTCTGTGCCTCACCCTGACCTGGCGACTCTGGTCTCCATCTGGATGTCACCTGTACCAGGTGATTCTGGTACCCCTCTGGGCCTCAACCAGATCTGGTGACTCTGGTCCTCAACTGGACCTCAACGGGACCTAGTGAATATGCTCCATCTGAGCCTCATTTGGACCTGGTGACTTTGGTCCCTCCCTGGGCATCATCGGGACATGGTTACACTGCATGGCCTACAGGTTGGACTCACCAGGACCTGGTAACTCTGGTCCCTACATGGGCATCATCGGGACACGGTTCCTCTGCATGGCCCAAGGGTTGGCCTCACCTGGACCTGGTGATTGGGGTTTCCACCTGAGCCACCTAGGTCGCACCCAGAACTGGTGACTCTTGTCCCCAGCTATGCCTCCCCTGTACCTGGTGACCCATGCACCCATGCACCCACGTGGGCCTCACATAGACCTGGTTAATCTGGTCCTTACCGGGTCCTCACCTGGAACGGTTAACTCTGGTCACCACCTGGGAATCACCTGGACCTGGTGAATCTGGTCCCCATCTGGGCCTCACCCTATCCTGGTGACTTTGTTCCCAACCTGAACCTGATTGCTGTGGACACCTTCTTGGCCTCACCTGGAAGTGGTGAGTGTGATCCTAACTTGGCCTCACCGAGATCTGGTGACTCTGGTCCTCACCTGTGGACCATTATGATCTGGATACTCCGTTCCACACCTGAGCCTCACTTGGAGATGATGACTCTGGATTCCCTCTGGGCCTCACCCTGACATGGTGACTCTGGTCCCCATCTGGATGTCACCTAGACCAGGTGAGTCTGGTTCCCCTCTAGTCCTCAACTAGACCTGGTGACTCTGGTCCGCAACTGGGCCTCACCGGGACCGAGTGAATATGCTCCCCACCTGCGCCTCATCTGGAACTGGTGACTCTGGTTCTACCTGGGCATCCTCGGGGCATGGTTACTCTATTCCCCACCGGGACTGACCTGATCCTGGTAACTCTCGTCCTGACTTTGGCGTCTTCTGTACCAGGTGACTCTGGCTCAACATGGGCCTCACCTGTAACTGGTGACTCTGATCCTAAGCATGGCCTCACCTGACCTGGTGACTGTGGGTCCCATCGGGACCTCTTCTGGACCTCATGTCTCTGGGCCCACCTGGGCCTCACCAGGACCTGGTTTCTGTGGTTCCCACCTGGGTAACATCAGGATATGGTTACAGTGTTCACTAACAGTGACTCAGCCGGACCTATTAACTCTGGTCTTCACCTGGGGCACACCTGGACATGGTGACACTGGTTCCCACCTGGGACTCACCTGGACATTGTGAGTCGGATCCCCACCTGGTCCTCACCTGTAACTGGTGATTTTCTTTCCCACATGGACATAATGTGGACCTTTTGGCTGCAGTGTTTCTAGCTTCTCATATACCTCGTGGATCTGGTCCCCACCAGGGCCTCACCGGGAACTGGTGAGTGTGGTTGCCACCTGCACCTCACCTGGACCTGGTGATTCTGGTCTACACCTGAGACTACCCTGGATCTGGTGACTGTGGTCCCCACCTGGGCTTCACCTGGATTTGGGGACTCCGGTCTCCATCTGGGCCTCACCTGGCCCTGTTGACCATGGTCCTCAACTGGGCAAAATTGGGACCCGGTGACTGTGTTCCACAACTGGACCTCACCTGGACCAGTTGACTGTCGTCACCCTCTGGTTCTCACCGTGACCTAGTGACTGTGAACCCCGCTTTGCCTGACTTGCACCAGCTGATACTGGTTGCCACCTGCGCCTGACCTCAAACTGTAGACTCTGGTTTTTCAAAGGCCTCCCCTCGACCTGGTGATCCTGGTATCCACCTGGGTCTCACTTGGACGTGGTGACACTTGTCAACACCGGTGACTCTCCTGGACCTGCTTACTGTGTTCCACACCTGGGCCTCAAGTAGACCTGTTGACTATGGTCCCCAGGACGGCCTCACATGGACCTGTTGCCACAGCTCCACACCGGGGCCTCACTTGTACCTGGTATCTCTGGTCCCCACCTTGACCTCATCTGGACTTAGTGACTCTGGTCCCCACCTGGGCTTCACCTGGATCTGGTGACTCTGGTCCCCACCTGGACTTCACCTGGATCTGGTGACTCTGGTCCCCACCTGGACCTCTCCTGGACCTGGTGACTCTCTTTCCAACATGGACATCACCTGGATCTGGTGACTCTGGTCTTCAGTTTGGACTCACCTGTTCCTGGTGTCTCTCTTCGCCACTTTGACCTAACTCAGAACTGCTGAATCTTGCCCCACCTAGGCCGCACCCAGACCAGGTGATTCTTGTCCACAGCTATGCCTCAATTCGACTTGATGAATCTGGTCCTCACGTGGGCCTCACATCACCTGGGACTCATCTGGATAGACTGACTCTGGTTCCCACAAGGGGCTCACCTGATACTGGTGACTGTGGTCTTATTCTATGCCTCACCAGGACCTAGAGGTTCTGTTCCTGATCTGGGCCAGCATGGCCCTAGTGACTCTGGTCCTCACCCAGGCATCATTGGGACCTGGATACTCTATTCCACACCTGGGCCTCACTTTGACCAGGACCCTCTGGCCCATTTCGGGGCCTCAAACTAAACTGGTTACTCTGGTTCCCTTCTGGGCCTCACCCTTACCTGGTGACTCTGGTACCCCTTGGGCTTCACTTGGACCTGGTGAATCTGGTCCTTAGCTGGTCCGCACCTGGATCTGGTCGCCAGCTGGGCCTCACCTGGACTTGGTGAATCCTGTTGCCACCTGCGCCTCCCCTGAACCATGTGACTCTGGTCCCACCTGGACCTCACCTGGACCTGGTGACTCTTGTTCCCACATGAACCACACCTGGACCTGGTCACTGTGGTCTTCTTGTAGACTCACATTTACCTGTTGACTCCGGTACCCACTAGGGCCTCACCTGGATCTGGTGACTCTGGCCTGCAGGCTGGCCTACCCTGGACCTGGTGAGTGGGGTTGCCACCTGGGCCTCACCCATACCTGGTGACTCAAGTCCCCACGTGTGTCTCTTGGACCTAGTGAATCTGGTCCTTACCTGGTCCTCTCCCAGACCCGGGGACTCTGGTCACCACCTGGGCTTCACTTGGACTTGTTGAATCTGGTCCCCATCTGGGCCTCACCCAGTCCTGGTGACTTTGTTCCCCACCTGGACCTGATTGCTGTGGACTCTTTCTTGGCCTCACCTGGAACTGGTGACTCTGATCCTATCTGTGCGTCACCCAGACCTGGGCACTCTGGTCCTCACCTGGGCATCATTGGTACCTGGTGACTCTGTTCCACACCTGAGCCTCACCTGGACATGATGACTCTGGAACCTCTCTGGGCCTCACCCTGACCTGGTGACTCTGGTCCCCATCTGGATGTCACCTGTACCAGGTGTTTCTGGTATGGCTCTAGGCCTCAACCAGATCTGGTGACTCTTTTCCTCAACTTGGCCTCACCTGGATCTAGTGAATATGCTCCATCTGGGCCTCATTTGGACCTGGTGACTCTGGACCCTAACTGGGCATCATCGGGACATGGTTCCACTGCATGGTTGCAGGTTGGCCTCACCTGGTCCTGGTATCTCTGGTCCCTACCTGGTATCAACGGGACATGGTTCCTCTACATGGCCTGCAGGTTGGCCTCACCTGGAACTGGTGAGTGGGGTTGCCACCTGGGCCTCACCCATACCTGGTGACAAAGGTCCCCACGTGGCCCGAAATTGGACCTGGTGAATCTGGTCCTTACCTTATCCTCACCTGGAACTGGTAACCCTGGTCACCACCTGGGCCTCACCTGGACCTGGTGAATCTGCTCCCCATCTGTGCCTCACCAGGTCCTGGTGTTTTTGTTCCCCACCTGGACCTGATTGCTGTGGACTCCTCCTTGGCCTCACCTGGAACTGATGACTCTGATCCTAACGGCCTCAGCCAGATCTGTTGACTCTGGTCTTCACCTGTGGACCATTATGACCTGCATACTCTGTTCCACGCCTGAGCCTCACCTGCACATGATGACTCTGGATCCCCTCTTGGCCTTACCCTGATATGGTGACTCTGGTCCCCATCTGGATGTCACCTAGACCAGGTGAATCTGGAAACCCTCTATGCCTCAACTAGACCTGGTGACTCTGGTCTTCAACTGGCCCTCACCAGAACCTAGTGAGTATGCTTCCCACCTGCGCCTCATCTGGACTTGTTGACAATAGTCCTTAGCTGGTCATCAATGGGAACTGGATACTCTCTTATATATCTGGGCCTCACCTGGCCCTGGTGACTGTGGCCCACCTGGGCCTCACCTGGACGAGGTGACTGGTTCCCACAGGGACATCACCTGGACCTGGTGACTCAGGTCCTCATATGGGCATCATTCACCTGGTTTCTCAGTTCCACATCGGGACTTCACCTGGTCCTAGTGATTCTCGTCCCGTTCTGGGCCTCACCTCTATCTGGTGACTCTGGTCCTCAGTTTGGCCTCACATGGACCTGGTGTCTCTCGTCCCCACTTTGAACTACTCAGAACTGCTGAATCTTGCACCACCTAGGCCGCACCCAAACCTGGTGACTCTTGTCCCCAGCTATGCCTCAATTCGTCCTGATGAATCCGGTCCTCACGTGGGCCTCACATGGACCTGGGACTCAGCTGGATAGAGTGGCTCTGTTTCCAACAAGGCGCTCACCTGATACTGGTGACTCTGGTCTTATTCTATGCCTCACCAGGACCTAGTGATTCTGTTCCCCATCTGGGCCTGCAAAACCCTAGTGACTCTGGTCCACACCCAGGCATCATTGGGACCTGGATACTCTATTCCACAATTGGGCCTCACTTTGACCAGGGACCTCTGGTCCCATTCTGGGCCTCAAACTAAACTGGTTACTCTGGTTCCCCCTCTAGGCCTCACCCTTACCTGGTGACTCTGGTCACCCCTTGGGATTCACTTGGGCCTGGTGAATCTGGTCCTAAGCTGGTCCGCACCAGGATCTGGTGACTGGGCGCCACCTGGGCCTCACCTGGATTTGGTGAATCCTGTTGCCACCTGCGTCTCACCTGGATTTTGTGACTGTGGTCCCACCTGGACCTCACCTGGATCTGGTGGCTCTGGTTCCCATATGGGGCTCTTCTGGACCTGGTTCCTGTGGTCTCCATCTGGCCTCCCCTGGAACACAATGACTCTGATCCATATTTGGGCCTCTCCTGGACCTGTTGACTCTGGTCCTTACCTGGGCATCATTGGGACCTGGATACTCTCTTATATACCTCGGCCTCACATTGACCTGGTGACTGTGGTCCCACCTGGGCTTCACCTGGACGAGGTGACTGGTTCTCACAAGGACCTCCCGTGGGCCTGGTGACTCAGGTCCTCCTATGTGCATCATGGGACCTGGTTTCTCAGTTCCACATCGGGGCCTCACCTGGACCTAGTGATTCTCATTAACCTCTGGGCCTCATCCTGACGTGGTGACTCTGGTCCCCACCTGACTCACACCAGAACCGGGTGACTCTGGTCCCCCTCTGGGAATCACCCAGAGCTGGGGACACTGATCCTCAACTGGGCCTCAACAGGACCTGGTGAATCTACTCCTCACTTAGGCCTCGTCTGGACCTTGTGACTCTTTTCCCACCTGGCATCAATGGGACATTTTTACTCTGTTCCCCACCTGGGCCTCACTTGGACATGATAACGTTGCTCCATACTTTGGCCTCAACTCGTCCCGATGACTCTGGTCCCCCCACCTAGGCCTCAATCTGGACTTGGAGACTGTCATCCACACCTGGGTCTCACCTGGACCTTGTGACTCTCGTTCCCACATGAACAACACCTGGACCTGGTGACTGTGGTGTACTTGTAGACTCACATTAACCTGGTGACTCTAGCCCCACTAGGGCCTCACCTGGATCTGGTGACTCTGGCCTGCATGTTGGCCTCACCTGTACTTGGTTAGTGGGATGCCACCTGGGCCTCACACATACATGGTGACTCAGGTCCCCACGTGGTCCTCTTGGACCTGGTGAATCTGGCCCTTACCTGGTCTTCTCCCAGACCCGGGGAATCTGGTCACAACCTGGGCCTCACCTAGACCTGGTGAATCTGGTCCCCATCTGGGCCTACCCAGTCCTGGGGACTATGTTCCCCACCTGGACCTGATTGCTCTGGACTCTTTCTTTTCCTCACCTTCAACAGGTGACTCTGATCCTATCTGTGCGTCACCCAGACCTGGTGACTCTCGTCCTCACCTGGGCATCATTGGTACCTGGTTACTCTGTTCCACACCTGAGCCTCACCTGGACATGATGTCTCTGGGACCTCTCTGGGCCTCACCCTGACCTGGTGATCTGGTCCCCATCTGGATTTCACCTGGACCAGGTGATTCTGGAACCCCTCTAGGCATCAACCAAATCCGGTGACTCTTGTCCTCAACTGGGCCTCACCTGGACCTAGTGAATATGCTCCATCTGGGCCTCATTTGGACCTGGTGACTCTGGTCACTCACTGGGTATCATCGGGAAATGGTTCCACTGCATGGCCTGCTGGTTTGCCTCACCTGGACCTGGTACCACTGGTCCCTACCTGGGCATCATCGGGACATCTTGACCTGGTCAGTGGGGTTCCCACCTGGATCTTACCCATGCCTGGTGACACAGGTCCCCACGTGGGCCTCACTTGGACCTGGTGAATGTGGTCCTTACCTAGTCCTCACCCGGAACTGGTAAATCTGGTCACCACCTGGGCATCACCTAGTCCTGGTGAGTTTGTTCCGCACCTGGACCTGATTGCTGTGGACACCTTCTTGGCCTCACCTGGAAGTGGTAACTCTGATCCTATCTGCGCGTCACCCAGATCTGGTGACTCTGGTCCTCACCTGGACATCATTGGTACCTGGTGACTCTGTTAACACCTGAGCCTCACCTGGACATGATGACTCTGGAACCTCTCTGTTCCTCACCCTGACCTGGTGACTCTGGTCCCCATCCGGATGTCACCTAGACTAGGTGAATCTGGTATCCCTCTAGGCCTCAACTTGACCTGGTGCCTCTGGTCCTGACCTGGGCCTCACGGGGACCTAGTGAACATGCTCCCAACCTGCGCCTCATCTGGACCTGGTGACTCTGTTTCTACCTGGGCATCATCGAGACATGGTTACTCTATTCCCCACTGGGAGTGACCTGATCCTGGTAACTCTGGTCCTGACTTTGGCCTCTTCTCTACCAGGTGACTTTGGCTCCACCTGGGCCTCACCTGTAACTGGTGACTCTGATCCTAAGCATGGCCTCACCAGACCTGGTGTCTGTGGTTTCCATCGGTACCGCACCTGGTCCTCATGTCTCTGGTCCAAATGGGACTCACCAGGACCTTGTATCTGGTACCCACCTGAGTAGCATCAGGATATGGTTACACTGTTCACTAACAGTGACCCGGCCGGACCTATTAGCTCTGGTCTTCACCTGGGCCACACCTGGACATGGTGACACTGGTTCCCACCTGGGTCTCACCTGGACATGGTGACTCGGATCCCCACCAGGTCCTCACCTGTAACTTGTAATTCTCATTCCCATGGACATCATGTGGACCTGGTGGCTGCAGTGTTTCTAGCTTCTCATGTACCTCGTGACTCTGTTCCCCACCAGGGCCTCACAGGGACTTGGTGAGTGTGGATGCCACCTGCACCTCACCAGGACCTGATGATTCTGGTCTGCACCTGAGACTACCCTGGATCTGGTGACTGTGGTCCCCAACTGGGCTTCAGCTGAATTTGGGGACTCCGGTCCCCATCTGGGCCTCAACTGGCCCTGTTGACCATGGTCCTCAACTGGGCAAAATTGGGACCCGGTGACTGTGTTCCACAACTGGACCTCACCTGGACAAGGTGACTCTGGTCCCCCTCTGGGTCTCACTGTGCCCTAGTTATTGTGAACCCCACTTTGGCCTGACTTGGACCTGCTGACCCTGGTTGCCACCTGCGCCTGACCTCGAACTGTTGTCTCTGGATCTCTCAATGGCCTCCCCTGTACCTGGTGATCCTGGTCCGCAATTGGGCCTCAACTGGACGTGGTGACTCTTGTCACCACCGGGGACTCACCTGGACATGATTACTGTGTTCCACACCTGGGCCTCAGGTAGACCTGTTGACCATGGTCCCCAAGCCGGCCTCACGTGGAACTTTTGGCTCTGATCCCCGCCGGGGGCTCACGTGTATCTGGTAATTCTGATCCTCCCCTGGGCCTCATCTGGACCTAGTGACTCTGGTCCCCACCTGGGCTTCACCTAGATCTGGTGACTCTGGTCCCCACCTGGACTTCACCTGGATCTGGTGACTCTGGTCCCCACCTGGACCTCTCCTGGACCTGGTGACTCTCTTTCCAACATGGACCTCACCTGGATCTGGTGACTCTGGTCCTCCGTTTGGCCTCACCTGGACCTGGTGTCTCTCGTCCCCACTTTTACCTAACTCAGAACTGCTGAATCTTGCCCCACCTAGGCCGCACCCAAACCTGGTGACTCTTGTCCCCAGCTATGCCTCAATTCGACCTGATGAATCTGGTTCTGATGTAGGGCTCACATGGACCTGGGACTCAGCTGGATAGAGTGGCTCTGGTTCCCACAAGGGGCACACCTGATACTGGTGATTGTGGTCTTATTCTATGTCTAGCCAGGACCTAGTGATTCTGTTCCCCATCTGGGCCTGCATGGCCCTAGTGACTCTGGTCCTCACCCAGGCGTCATTGGGACCTGAATACTCTATTCCACACCTGCGCCTCACTTTGACCAGGGACCTCTGGTCCCATTCTGGGCCTCAAACTAAACTGGTTACTCTGGTTCCCCTCTGGGCCTCACCCTTACCTGGTGACTCTGGTCACCCCTTAGACTTTACTTGGGCCTGGTGAATTGGTCCTTAGCTGGTCCGCATCTGGATCTGGTGACTGTTGGCCACCTGGGCCTCACGTGGACTTGGTGAATCCTGTTGCCACCTGCGCCTCACCTGGACCTCCTGACTGTGGTCCCAACTGGACCGCACCTGGATCTGGTGCTTCTGGTTCCCATATGGGGCTCTCCTGGACCTGGTTCCTGTGGTCTCCATCTGGCCTCACCTGGAACACAATGACTCTGATCCATATATGGTCCTCTCCTGGATCTGTTGACTCTGGTCCTTACCTGGGCATCATTGGGACCTGGATACTCTCTATATACCTTGGCCTCACCTGGACCTGGTGACTGTGGTCCCGCCTGGGCCTCACCTGGACGAGGTGACTGGTTCCCACAGGGACCTCACCTGGACCTGGTGACTCAGGTCCTCATATGGGCATCATGGGACCAGGGTTCTCAGTTCCACATCGGGGTCCCATCTGGACCTAGTGATTCTCGTCCCCCTCTGGGCCTCACCCTGACGTGGTGACTCTGGTCCCCACCTGGATATCACCAGAACCGGGTGACACTGGTTCCCCTTTGGAACTCCCCCGGAGCTGGGGACACTGGTCCTCAACTGGGCCTCAACAGGACCTGGTGAATCTACTCCTCACTAAGGCCTCGTCTGGACCTTGTGACTCTTTTCCCACCTGGCATCAATGGGACATGGTTACTCTGTTCCCCACCTGGGCCTCACATGGACATGATAACTTTGATCCACACTTTGGCCTCAACTGGTCCTGATGACTCAAGTCCCCCGACCTAGGCCTCAATCTGGACCTGGTGACTGTGGTCACCACCTGGGTCTCACCTGGACCTGATGACGCTCGTTCCCACATGAACCACACCTGGACCTGGTGACTGTGTTGTTCTTGTAAAATCTCTTTTAACTGGTGACTCCAGTCCTCACTGGGGCCTCACGTGAATCGGGTGACTTGGCCTGCAGGTTGGCCTCACATGGACCTGGTTAGTGAGGATGCCACTTGGGCCTCACCCATACCTGGTGACTCAGGTCTCCACGTGGGCCTCTTGGACCTGGTGAATCTGGTCCTTACCTCGTCCTCTCCCAGACCCGGGGACTCTGGTCACCACCTGGGCCTCACCTGGACCTGGTGAATCTGGTCCCCATCTGGGCCTCACTCAGTCCTGGTGACTTTGTTCCCCACCTTGACCTGATTGCTGTGGACTCTTTCATGGCTTCACCTGGACCTGGTGACTCTGGTCCTCTCGTGGGCATCATTGGTACCTGGTGACTCTGTTCCACACCTGAGCCTCACCTGGACAAGAGGCTCTGGACTCTCGAACCACTCTGGGCCTAACTCTGACCTGGTGACTCTGGTCTCCATCTGGATGTCACCAGACCAGGTGATTCTGGTACACCTCTCGGTCCTCAACCAGTTCTGGTGACTCTTGTCCTCAACTGGGCCTCACCTGAGCCTATTGAATATGCTCCATCTGGGCCTCATTTGGACCTGGTGACTCTCGTCCCTACCTGGGCATCATCGGGACATGGATCCACTGCATGGCCTGTAGGTTGGCCTCAGCTGGACCTGGTAAATCTGGTCCCTACCTGGGCATCATCGGGACATGGTTCCTCTGCATGGCCTCCAGGTTGGGCTCACCTGGACCTAGTGAGTGGGGTTGCCACCTGGGGCTCACCCATACCTGGTGACACAGGTCCCCACGTGGGCCTCACTTGGACCTGGTGAATCTGGTCCTTACCTGGTCCTCACCCGGACCTGGTAACCCTGGTCAACATCTGGGAATCACCTGGACCTGGTGAATCTGGTCACCCTCTGCACCTCAACGAGTCCTGTTGACTTTCTTCCCCACCTGTACCTGATTGCTGTGGACTCCTTCTTGGTTCAACTGGAGCTGGTGACTCTGATCCTAACTGGGCCTCACCCAGATCTGGTGACTCTGGTCCTCACCTGTGGACCATTATGACCTGGATACTCTGTTCCACACCTGAGACTCACCTGGACATGATGACTCTGGATACCCTCTGGGCCTCAGGTTGACATGGTGACTCTCGTCCCCATCTGGATGTCACCTAGACCAGGTGAATCTGGTATCCCTCTAGGCCTCAACTTGACCTGGTGACTCTGGTCCTCAACTGGGCCTCACCGGGACCTAGTGAACATGCTCCCCACCTGCGCCTCATCTGGACCTGGTGACCCAGGTTCTACCTGGGCATCATCGGGACATGGTTACTCTATTCCCCACTGGGACTGACCTGATCCTGGTAACTCTGGTCCTGACTTTGGCCTCTTCTGTACCAGGTGAGTCTGGCTACACCTGGGCCTCACCTGTAACTGGTGACTCTGATCCTAAGTATGTCCTCACCTGACCTGGTGACTGTGGTTCCCATCGGGACCTCACCTGGACCTCATGTCTCTGGTCCCACCTGGGCCTCACCAGGACATGGTGTCTCTGGTACCCACCTGGTTAGCATCAGGATATGGTTACACTGTTCACTAACAGTGACCCAGCCGGACCTATTAACTCTGGCCTTCACCTGGGCCACACCTGGACTGGTGACACTGGTTCCCACCTGGGTCTCACCTGAACATGGTGAGTCGGATAGCCACCTGGTCCTCACCTGTAACTGGTGATTCTCGTTCCCACATGGACATCATGTGGACCTGGTGGCTGCAGTGTTTCTAGCTTCTCATGTACCTTGTGATTCTGGTCCCCACCAGGGCCTCACCGGGACCGGGTGAGTGTGGTTGCCACCTGCACCACACCTGGAACTGTTGATTCTGGTCTGCACCTGAGACTACCCTGGATCTGGTGACTGTGTTCCCCACGTGGGCTTCAACCGGATTTGGGGACTCCGGTCCCCATCCGGGCGTCACCTGGACCTGTTGACCATGGTCCTCAACTGGGCAAAATTGGGACCAGGTGACTGTGTTCCACAACTGGACCTCACCTGGACCACATGACTCTGGTCCCCCTCTGGGTCTCACCGTGCCCTCGTGACTTTGAACCCCACTTTGGCCTGACTTGGGCCTGCTGACCCTTTTTGCCACCTGCGCCTGAACTCGAACTGTTGACTCCGGTTCTTTCAAGGGCCTCCCCTGTACCTGGTTATCCTGGTCCCCACCTGCGACTCACCTGGACGTGGTGACTCTAGTCAACACCGCGGACTCACCTGGACCTGCTTACTGTGTTCCACACCTGGGCCTCAAGTAGACCTGTTGACCATGGTCCCCAAGACGGCCTCACATGGACCTGTTGCCTCTGATCCCCACCAGGGCCTCACGTGTACCTGGTAACTCTGGTCCTCACCAGGGCCTCATCTGGACCTAGTGACTCTGGTCCCCACCTGGGCTTCACCTCGATCTGGTGGCTCTGGTCCCCACCTGGATTTCACCTGGAACTGGTGACTCTGGACCCCACCTGGACCTCTCCTGGAACTGGTGACTCTCTTTCCAAAATGCACTTCACTTGGATATGGTGACTCTGATACTCAGTTTGGCCTCACCTGGACATGGTGTCTCTCGTCCCCACTTTGACCTAACTCAGAACTGCTGCATCTTGCCCCACCTAGGCCGCACCCAGACCTGGTGACACTTGTCCCCAGCTATGCCTCAATTCGACCTGAGGAATCTGGTCCACAAGTGTGCCTCATATGGACCTGGGAATCAGCTGGATACGGTGGCTCTTGTTCCCACAAGGGGCTCACCTGATACTGGTGACTTATTCACCAGTGGTCTTATTCTATGCCTCTCCAGGACCTAGTGATTCTGTTCCCCATCTGGGCCTGCCTGACCCTAGTGACTCTGGTCCTCACCTAGGCATTATTGGGACCTGGATACTCTATTCCACACCTGGGCCTCACTTTGACCAGGGACCTCTGGTCCCATTCTGGGCCTCAAACTAAACTGGTTACTCTGGTTCCCCCTCTAGGCCTCACCCTTACCTGGTGACTCTGATCACCACCTGGGCTTCACTTGGGCCTGGAGAATCTGGTCCTTAGCTGGTCTTCACCTGGATCTGGTGACAGGTCACCACGTGGGCCACACCTGGACTTGGTGAATCCTGTTGCCACCTGCGCCTCACCTGGACCTTGTGACTGTGGTCCCACCTAGACCTCACCTGGCTCTGGTGGCTCTGGTTCCCATATGGGTCTCTCCTGGACCAGGTTCCTGTGGTCTCCATCTGGCCTCACCTGGAACACAATGACTCTGATACATATTTGGACCTCTCCTGGACCTGTTGACTCTGGTCCTTACCTGGGCATCATTGGGACCTGGATACTCTTTATATACCTAGGCCTCTATGGATCTGGTGAATGTGGTCCCACCTAGGCCTCACCTGGTAGAGGTGACTGGCTTCGAAGGGAACTCACCTGGACCTGGTGACTCAGGTCCTCATATGGGCATCATGGGACCTGGTTTCTCAGTTCCACATCGGGGCCTCACCTGGACCTAGTGATTCACCTTCCACTCTGGGCCTCACCCTGACGTGGTGACTCTGGTCCCCACCTGGATATCACCAGAACCGGGTGACTCTGGTCCACCTCTGGGACTCACCCGGAGCTGGGGACACTGTTCCTCAACTGGGCCTCATCAGGACCTGGCGTATCTACTCCTCACTTAGGCCTCGTCTGGACCTTGTGACTCTTTTCCCACCTGGCATCAATGGGACATGGTTACTCTGTTCCCCACCTGGGCCTCGCTTGGACATGATAACTTTGATCCACACTTTGGCCTCAACTCGTCCTGATGACTCTGGTCCCCCCACCTAAGCCTCAATCTGGACCTGGTGACTGTGGTCCCCACCAGGGTCTTACCTGTACCTGGTGACACTCGTTCCCACATGAAACACACCTGGACCTGGTGACTGTGGTGTTCCTGTAGACTCACATTTACCTGGTGACTCCGGTCCCACTAGGGCCTAACCTGGTACTGGTGACTCTGGCTTGGAGGTTGGCCTCACCTGGACCTGGTTAGTGAGGTTGCCACCTGGGCCTCACCCGTACCTGGTGACTCAGGTCCCCACGTGGGCCTCTTGGACCTGGTGAATCTGGTCCTAAAATGGTCCTCTCCCAGACCCGGGTACTCTGGTCACCACCTGGGCTTCACCTGGACTTGGTGAATCCTGTTGCCACTTGCGCCTCACCTGGACCTTGTGACCGTGGGCCCACCTGGACCTCACCTGGATCTGGTGGCTCTGGTTCCCTTATGGGGCTCTCCTGAACCTGGTTTGTGTTGTCTCCATCTGGCCTCACCTGGAACACAATGACTCTGATCCATATTTGGGCCTCTCCTGGACCTGATGACGCTGGTCCTTACCTGGGCATCATTGGGACCTGGATACTTTCTTATATACCTGGGCCTCACCTGGACCCGGTGACTGTGGTCCCACCTGTGCCTCACCTGGAGGAGGTGACTAGTTCCCACAGGGACTTCACCTGGACCTCGTGACCCAGGTCCTCATATGGGCATCATGGGACCTGGTTTCTCAGTTCCACATCGGGGCCTCACCTGCACCTAGTGTTTCCCATCCCCCTCTGGGCCTCACCCTGACGTGGTGACTCTGGTAATCCCTGGATATCACCAGAACCGGGTGACTCTGGTCACCCTCTGGGACTCACCCGGAGCTGGGGACACTGGTCCTCAACTGGGCCTCAACAGGACCTGGTGAATCTACTCCTCACTTAGGCCTCATCTGGACCTTGTGACACTTTTCCCACCTGGCATCAATGGGACATGGTTACTATGTTCCCCACCTGGGCCTCACCTGGACATGATCACTTTGCTCCACACTTTGGCCTCAACTGGTCCTGATGAATCTGGTCCACCCACCTAGGCCTCAATCTGGACCTGGTGACTGTGGTCCCCACCTGGGTCTCACCTGGACCTGGTGACTGTCATTCCCACATGAAACACACCTGTCCCTGTTGACTGTGGTGTTCTTGTAGACTCACATTTCTTGGTGACTCCGGTCCCCACTAGGGCCTCACGTGGATCTGGTGACTCTGGCCTGCAGGTTGGCCTCACCTGGACCTGGTGAGTGGGGTTGCCACATGGGCTTCACCCATACCTGATGACTCACGTCTGCACGTGGGCCTCTTGGACCTGGTAAATCTGGTCCTCACGTGGTGCTCTCCCAGACCCGGGGACTCTGGTCACCACCTGGGCCTCACCTGGACCTGGTGAATCTGGTCCCTATCTGGATGTCACCTGGACCAGGAGATTCTGGTAACCCTCTAGGACTCAACCAGATCTGGTGACTCTGGTCCTCAACTGGGCCTCGCCTGGACCTAGTGAATATGCTCCATCTGGCCTCATTTGGACCTGGTGACTCTGGTCCCTACCTGGGCATCATCGGGACATGGTTCCCCTGCATGGCCTGCAGGTTGGCCTCATTTGGACCTGGTGACACTGGTCCCTACCTGGGCATCTTCGGGACATGGTTCCCCTGCATGGCCTGCAGATTGGCCTCACCTGGACCTGGTGACTCTGATCCTATCTGCGCCTCACCCAGATCTGGTGACTCTGGTCCTCACCTGGGCATCATTGGTACCTGGTGACTCTGTTCCACAGCTGAGCCTCAGCTGGACATGATGACTCTCGAACCTCTCTGTGCCTCACCCTGACCTGGTTACTCTTGTCCCCACTGGATGTCATCTGGACCAGGGGATTCTGGTACCGCTCTCGACCTCAACCAGATCTGGTGACACGGGTCCTCAACCGGGCCTCACCTGGACCTAGTGAATATGCTCCATCTGGGCCTCATTTGGACCTGGTGACTCTGGTCCCTACGTGGGCAACATCGGGACAAGGTTCCACATAATCGTCTGCAGGTTGGCCTCTTCTTGACCTGGTATCTCTGGTCCCTACCTGGGCATCAGCGGGACACGGTTCCTCTGCATGGCCTGCAGGTTGGCGTCACCTGGACCTCGTCCCTCTGGTCCCTACCTGGGCATCATCGGGACACGGTTCCTCTGCATGGCCTGCAGGTTGGCCTCACCTGGACCTGGTAACTCTGGTCCCTACCTGGGCATCATCGGGACACGGTTCCTCTGCATGGCTTGCAGGTTGGCCTCACCTGGACCTGGTAACTCTTGTCCCTACCTGGGCATCATCGGGACATGGTTCCACTGCATGGCCTGTAGGTTGGCCTCACCTGGACCTGGTAACTCTCATCCCTACCTGCGCATCTTTGGGACCTGGTTCCTCTGCATGGCCAGCAGGTTGGCCTCACCTGGAACTGGTGAGTGGGTTTGTCACCTGGGCCTCACCCTTGCCTAGTGACACAGGTCCCCACGTGGGCCTCACTTGGACCTGGTGAATCTGGTCCTTACCTGGTTGTCACCCGGAACTGGTAACTCTGATCACCACATGGGAATCACCTGGACCTGGTGAATCTGGTCCCCATCTGGGCCACACCCCGTCCTGTTGACTTTCTTCCCCACCTGGACCTGATTGCTGTGGACTCCTTCTTGGCTAACCTGGAACTGCTGACTCTGATGCTAACTGGGCCTCACCCAGATCTGGTGACTCTGGTCCTCACCTGTGGACGATTATGACCTGGATACTCTGTTCCACACCTGAGCCTCACCTGGATATGTTGACTCTGGATCCCCTCTGGGCCTCAGCCTGACATAGGGACTCTGGTCCCCATCTGGATGTCACCAGACCAGGTGAATCTGGTACCCCTCTAGGCCTCACCTAGACCTGGTGACTCTGGTCCTCAACTGGGCCACAACGGGACCTAGTGAACATACTCCCCACCTGCGCCACATCTGGGCCTGGTGACTCTGGTTCTACCTGGGCATAATCGGGACATGGTTACTCTATTCCCAATTGGAGTGACCTGATCCTCGTAACTCTGGTCCTCACTTTGGCCTCTTCTGTACCAGGTGACTCTAGCTCTACCTGGGCCTCACCTGTAACTGGTGACTCTGATCCTAAGCATGGCCTCACCTGACCTGGAGACTGTGGTTCCCATCGGGACCTCACCTGGACCTCATGTCTCTGGTCCCACCTGGGCCTCGCCAGGACCTGGTGTCTCTGGTACCCACCTGGGTACCATCAGGATATGGTTACACTGTTCACTCACAGTGACCCAGCCGGACTTATTAACTCTAGTCTTCACCTGGGCCACACCTGGACATGGTGACACTGGTTCCCACCAGGGTCTCACCTGGACATGGTGATTCAGATCCCACCTGGTCCTCACCTGTAACTGGTGATTCTCGTTCCCACATGGACGTCATGTGGACCTGGTGGCTGCAGTGTTTCCAGCTTCTCATGTACCTCGTGACTCTGGTCCCCGCCAGGGCCTCACCGGGACCTGGTTAGTGTGGTTGCCACCTGCACCTCACCTGGACCTGGTGATTCTGGTCTGCACCTGAGACTACCGTGGATCTGGAGACTGTGGTCCCCACCTGGGCTTCACCTGGATTTGGGGACTCCGGTCCCCATCTGGGCCTCACCTGCCCCTGTTGACCATGGTCCACAACAGGGCAATATGGGACCCGGTGATTGTGTTCCACAACTGGACCTCACCTGGACCAGGTGACTCTGGTCCCCACCTGGATATCACCAGAACCCGGTGACTCTGGTCCCCCTCTGGGACTCACCCGGAGCTGGGCACACTGGTCCTCAACTTGGCCTCAACAGGACCTGGTGAATGTACTCCTCACTTAGACCTCGTCGGGATCTTGGGACTCTTTTCCCACCTGGCATCAATGGGACATGGTTACTCTGTTCCGCACCTGGGCCTCACATAGACATGATAACTTTGCTCCGCATTTTGGACTCAACTGGTCCTGATGACCCTGGTCCCCCCACCTAGGCCTCAATCTATACCTGGAGACTGTCGTCCCAACCTGGGTCTCACCTGGACCTGGTGACTCTCGTTCCCACATGAACCACACCTGGCCCTGGTGACTGTGGTGTTCTTGTAGACTCACATTTACCTGGTGACTCGGGTCCCCACTAGGGCCTCACCTGGATCTGGTGACTCTGGCCTGTAGGTTCGCCTCACTTGGACCTGGTGAGTGGGGTTGGCACCTGGGCCTCAACCACACCTGGTGACTCAGCTCCCCACGTGGGCCTCTTGGACCTGTTAATCTGGTCCTTACCTGGTCTTTTCCCAGATCCGGGACTCTGGTCCCCAACTGGGCCTCACCTGGAACTCTTGAATCTGTTCCCCATCTGGGCCTCACCCAGTCCTGGTGACTTTGTTATCCACCTGGAACTGATTGCTGTGGACTCTTTCTTGGCCTCAACTAGAACGGGTGACTCTGATCCTATCTGCGCGTCACCCAGACCTGGTGACTCTGGTCCTCACCTGGGCATCATTGGTACCTGGTGAATCTATTCCACACCTGAGCCTCACCTGGACATGATGACTCTGGAACCTCTTTGGGCCTCACCCTGACCTGGTGACTCTGGTCCCCATCTGGATGTCACCTGGACCAGGTGATTCTGGTACCCCTCTAGGCCTCAACCAGATCTGGTGACTCTGGTCCTCAAGTAGGCTTCACCTGGACCTAGTGAATATACTCCATCTGGGCCTCATTTGGACCTGGTGACTCTGGTCCCTACCTGGGCATCATCGGGACATGGTTCCACTGCATGGCCTGCAGGTTGGCCTCACCTGGACCTGGTAACTCTGGTCTCTACCTGGGCATCATCGGGACATGGTTCCACACATGGCCTGCAGGTGGGCCTCACCTGGTCCTTGTAATTCTAGTCCCTACCTGGGCATCATCGGGACATGGTTCCTCTGCATGGCCTGCAGATGGGCCTCACCTGGACCTGGTGAGTGGCGTTGTCACCTTGGCCTCACACATGCCTGGTGACACAGGTCCCCACGTGGGCCTCACTTGGGCCTGGTGAATCTGGTCCTTACCTTCTCCTCACCCGGAACTCCTAACTCGGGTCACCACCTGGGAATCACATGAACCTGGTTAATCTGGTCCCCATCTGGTCCTCATCCAGTCCTGGTGACTTTGTCACCCCACCTGGACCTGATTGCTGAGGACTCCTTCTTGGCCTCACCTGGAAGTGGTGAATCTGATCCTAACTGGGCCTCACCGAGATCTGGTGACTCTGGTCCTCACCTATGGACCATTATGACCTGGATACTCTGTTCCACACCTGAGCCTCACCTGGACATGATGACTCTGGATCCCCTCTGGGCCTCACCCTGACATGATGACTCTGGTCGCCATCCGGATGTCACCTAGACTAGGTGAATCTGGTATCCCTCTAGGCCTCAACTTGACCTGGTGACTCTGGTCCTGAACTGGGCCTCACGGGGACCTAGTGAACATGCTCCCAACCTGCGCTTCATCTGGACCTGGTGACTCTGGTTCTACCTGGGCATCATCGAGACATGGTTACTCTATTCCCCACTGGGACTGACCTGATCCTGGTAACTCTGGTCTTGACTTTGGCCTCTTCTCTACCAGGTGACTCTGGCTCCACCTGGGTTCACCTGTAACTGGTGACTCTGATCCTAAGCATGGCCTCACCTGACCTGCTGACTGTGGTTCCCATCGGGAACTCACCTGAGCCTCATGTCTCTGGTTCCACCTGGGCCTCACCAGGACCTGGTGTCTCTGGTACCCACCTGGGTAGCATCAGGATATGGTTACACTGTTCACTAACAGGGACCCAGCTGGACCTATTACCTCTGGTCTTCACCTGGGCCACACCTGGACATGGTGACACTGGTTCCCACATGGGCCTCACCTGGACATTGTAAGTCGGATCCCCACCTGGTCCTCACCTGTAACTGGTGATTCTCGTTCCCACATGGAATCATGTGGGCCTGGTGGCTGCAGTGTTTCTAGCTTCTCATGTACCTCGAGAATCTGTTCCCCACCAGGGCCTCACCGGGATCTGGTGCGTGTGGTTGCCACCTGCACCTCACCTGGACCTGGTGATTCTGGTCTGCACCTGAGGCTACCTTGGATCTGGTGACTGTGGTCCCCACCTGGGCTTCACCTGGATTTGGGGACCCCGGTCCCCATCTGGGCCTCACCTGGCCCTGTTGACCATGGTCCTCAACTGGGCCAAATTTGGGTCCCGGTGACTGTGTTCCACAACTGGACCTCACCTAGACCTGGTGACTCTGGTCCCCCTCTGGGTCTCACCGTACGCTAGTGACTGTGAACCCCACTTTGGCATGACTTGGACCTGCTGACCCTGGTTGCCACCTGCGCCTACCTCGAACTGTTGACTCTGATTCTTTCAAGGGCCTCCCCTGGACCTGGTGATCCAGGTCCCCACCTGGGCCTCACCAAGTCGTGGTGACCCTTGTCACCACCGGGGACTCACCTGGACCTGGTTACAGTGTTCCACACCTGGGCCTCAAGTAGACCTGTTGATCATGGTCCCCAAGCCGGCCTCACATGGACATGTTGCCTCTGATCCCCACCGGGTCCTCACGTGTACCTGGTAACTCTGGTCCTCACCTGGGCCTCATCTGGACCTAGTGACTCTGTTCCCCACCTGGGCTTCACCTCGATCGGTGACTGGTCCCCAACTGCGCTTCACCTGCATCTGGTGACTCTGGTCCCCACCTGGACCTCTCCTGGACCTGGTGACTCTCTTTCCAACATGGACCTCACCTGGATCTGGTGACTCTGGCCCTCAGTTTGGCCTCACCTGGACCTGCTGTCTCTCGTCCC
This sequence comes from Canis lupus familiaris, assembly GCF_011100685.1. NCBI lineage: Eukaryota > Metazoa > Chordata > Mammalia > Carnivora > Canidae > Canis > Canis lupus. Next base: position 29,588 of record NW_023331421.1, read on the forward strand.
CACTTTGACCTAACTCAGAACTGCTGAATCTTGCCCCACCTAGGCCGCACCCAGACCTGGTGACACTTGTCCCCAGCTATGCCTCAATTCGACATGATGAATCTGGTCCTCACGTGGGCCTCACATGGACCTGGAACTCAGCTGGATTGGGTGGCTCTGGTTCCCACAAGGGGCTCACCTGATACTGCTCACTGTGGTCTTATCTATGCCTAACCAGGACCTAGTGATTCTGTTCCCCATCTGGGCCTGCATGGTCCTAGTGACTCTGGTCCTCACCCAGGCATCATTGGGAACTGGAAACTATATTCCACACCTGGGCCTCACTTTTACCAGGGACCTCTGGTCCCATTCTGGGCCTCAAACTAAACTGGTTATTCTGGTTCCCCCTCTGTGACTCACCCTTACCTGGTGACTCTGGTCACCCTTTTGGCATCACTTCTGCCTGGTGAATCTGGTCCTTAGCTGGTCCGCACCTGGTTCTGGAGACTGGTCGCCACCTGGGCCTCACCTGGACTTGGTGAATCCTGTTGCCACCTGCGCCTCAACTGGACCTTGTGACTGTGATCCCACCTGGACCTCACCTAGATCTGGTGGCTCTGGTTCCCATATGGGCCTCTCCTGGACCTAGTAACTGTGGTCTCCATCTGGCCTCACCTGGAACCCAATGACTCTGATCCATATTTGGGCCTCTCCTGGACCTGTTGACTCTGGTCCTTACCTGGGCATCATTGGGAACTGGATACTCTCTTATATACCTGGGCCTCACCTGGACCTGGTGAGTGGGGTTGCCACCTGGGCCTCACCCATACCTGGTGACAAAGGTCCCCACGTGGGCCGAAATTGGACCTTGTGAATCTGGTCCTTACCTTATACTCACCTGGAACTGGTAACCCTGGTTACCACCTGGGCCTCACCTGGACCTGGTGAATCTGGTCCCCATCTATGCCTCACCAGGTCCTGGTGTCTTTGTTCCTCACCTGGACCTGATTGCTGTGGACTCCTTCTTGGCCTCACCTGGAACTGATGACTCTGATCCTAACTGGGCCTCAGCCAGATCTGGTGACTCTGGTCTTCACCTGTGGACCATTATGACCTGGATACTCTGTTCCACGCCTGAGCCTCACCTGCACATGATGACTCTGGATCCCCTCTTGGCCTCACCCTGACATGGTGACTCTGGTCCCCATCTGGATGTCACCGAGACCAGGTGAATCTGGAAACCCTCTAGGGGTCAACTAGACCTGGTGACTCTGGTCCTCAACTGGGCCTCACCGGAACCTAGTGAACATGCTTCCCACCTGCGCCTCATCTGGACCTGTTGACTCTGGTCCTTACCTGGGCATCATTGGGACCTGGATACTCTCTTATATACCTGGGCCTCACCTGGATCTGGTGACTGTGGTCCCACCTGGGCCTCAACTGGACGAGGTGACTGGTTCCCACTGGGACCTCCCCGGGGCCTGGTGACTCAGGTCCTCCTATGTGCATCATGGGACCTGTTTTCTCAGTTCCACATCGGGGCCTCACCTGGACCTAGTGATTCTCGTTCCCCTCTGGGCCTCATCCTGACGTGGTGACTCTGGTCCCCACCTGACTCACACCAGAACCGGGTGACTCTGGTCCCCCTCTGGGAATCACCCAGAGCTGGGGACACTGATCCTCAACTGGGCCTCAACAGGACCTGGTGAATCTACTCCTCACTTAGGCCTCGTCTGGACCTTGTGACTCTTTTCCCACCTGTCATCAATGGGGCATGGTTACTCTGTTCCCAAGCTGGGCCTCACTTGGACATGATAACTTTGCTCCATACTTTGTCCTCAACTCGTCCCGATGACTCTGGTCCCACCACCTAGGCCTAAATCTGGACCTGGAGACTGTCATCTACACCTGGGTCTCACCTGGAGTTTGTGACTCTTGTTCCCACATGAACCACACCTGGACCTGGTGACTGTGGTGTTCTTGTAGACTCACATTTACCTGGTGACACCGGTCCCCACTAGGGCCTCACCTGGATCTGCTGACTGTGGTTTGCAGGTTGGCCTCACCTGGACCTGGTGAGTGGGGTTGCCACCTGAGCTTCACCCATACCTGGTGGTTCTCTTGGACCTGGTGAATCTGGTCCTTACATGGTCCTCTCCCAGACCCGGGGATTCTGGTCACCACCTGGGCCTCACCCGGACCTGGTGAATCTCTTCCCCATCTGGGCCTCAACCAGTCCTGGTGACCTTGTTCCCCACCTGGACCTGATTGCTTTGGACTCTTTCTTGGCCTCATCTGGAACTGGTGACTCTTATCCTCTCTGCGCGTGACTCAGGCCTGTGACTCTGGTCCTCACCTGGGCAACATTGGTACCTGCTGACTCTGTTCCACACGTGAGCCTCACCTGGACATGATGACTCTGGAACCTCTCTGGGCCTCACCCTGACCTGGTGACTCTGGTCCCCTTCTGGATGTCACCTGGACCAGGTGATTCTGGTACCCCTCTAGGCCTAAACCAGATCTGGTGTCTCTGGTCCTCAACTGGGCCTCAGCTGGACCTAGAGAATATGCTCCATCTTGGCCTCATTTGGACCTGGTTACTCTGGTCCCTACCTGGGCATCATGGGGACCTGGTGCCACTGCATGGCCTGCTGGTTGGCCTCACCTGGACCTGGTAACTCTGGTCCTACCTTGGCATTATCAGGACCCGGTTACTTTGCATGGCCTGCAGGCAGGCCTCACCTGGACCTGGTGAGTGGGGTTGCCACTTGGGCCTCACCCATACCTGGTGACACAGGCCCCTACGTGTGCCTCACTTGGACCTGGTGTATCTGGTAATTCTGGTCACAATCTGGGAATCACCTGGACCTGGTGAATCTGGTAACTCTGGTCACCACCTGGGAATCACCTGGACCCGGTGAATCTGTGTCCCCATCTGGGCCTCACCCAGTCCTGGTGACTTTTTTCCCCATCTGGACCTGATTGCTGTGGACTCCTTCTTGGCCTCACCTGGAACTATTGACTCTGATCCTAACTTGGCCTCACCCAGATCTGGTGACTCTGGTCCTCACCCGTGGACCATTATGACCTGGATACTCTGTTCCACACCTGAGACTCACCTGGACATGATGACTCTGGATCCCCTCTGGGCCTCTCCCTGACTTGGTGACTCTGGTCCCCATCTGGACGGCACCAAGACCAGGTGAATCTGGTACCCCTCTAGGCCTCAGCTTGACCTGCTGACTCTGGTCCTCAACTGGGCCTCACCGGGACCTAGTGAACATGGTCCCCACCTGCACCTCATCTGGACCTGGTGACTCTGGTTCTACCTGGTCATCACCGGGACATGGTTACTCTATTCCCCCTGGGACTGCCCTGATCCTTGTAACTCTGGTCCTGACTTTGGACTCTTCTATACCAGGTGACTCTGGCTCCACTGGGCCTCACCTGTAACTCTTGACTCTGATTCTAAGCATGGCCTCACCTGACATGGTGACTGTGGTTCCAATGGGGACCTCACCTGGACCTCATGTCTCTGGTCCCACCTGGGCCTCACCAGGATCTTGTATCTGGTACCCACCTGAGTAGCATCAGGATATGGTTACACTGTTCACTAACAGTGACCCAGCCAGACCTGTTAACTCTGGTCTTCACCGGGTCCACACCTGGACATGGTGACACTAGTTCCCACCAGGGTCTCACCTGGACATGGTGAGTCAGATCCCCACCTGGTCCTCACCTGTAACTGGTGATTCTCGTTGGCTGGTGGCTACAGTGTTTCTAGCTTCTCATGTACCTCGAGAATCTGGTACGCACCTTGCCTCACCGGGACCTGGTGACTGTGGTTGCCTACTGCACCTCACCAGGACCTGGTGATTCTGGTCTGCACCTGAGACTACCCTGGATCTTGTGACTGTGGTCCCCACCTGGGCTTCACCTGGATTTGGGGACTCCGGTCCCCATCCGGGCCTCCCCTGGCCCTGTTGTCCATGTTCTTCAAGTGGACAAAATTGGGACCCGGTGACTGTGTTCCACAACTGGACCTCACCTGGACCAGTGGACTCTGGTCCCCCTCTGGGTCTCACCGTGCCCTAGTGACTGTGAACCCAACTTTGGCCTGACTTGGACCTGCTGACCCTGGTTGCCACCTGCGCCTGACCTTGAACTGTTGACTCAGGTTCTTTCAAAGGCCTCCCCTGTACCTGGTAATCCTGGTCCCCAATTTGGCCTCAACTGGACGTGGTGACTCTTGTCACTACTGGGGACTCACCCAGACAGGCTTACAGTGTTCCACACCTGGGCCTCAAGTAGACCTGTTGACCATGGTCCCCAAGCCGGCCTCACGTGGAATTTTGGCTGTGATCCCCGCCGGGGCCTCACGTGTACCTGTTAACTCTGATCTTCACTGGGCCTAATCTGGACCTAGTGACTCTGGTCCCCACCTGGGTTCACCTGGATCTGGAGACTCTGGTCCCCACCTGGAATTCACCTGGATCTGGTGACTCTTGTCCCCACCTCGACCTCTCCAGGACCTGGTGACTCTTTCCAACATGGACCTCACCTGGATCTGGTGACTCTTCCTCAGTTTTGCCTCACCTGGACCTGGTGTCTCTTGTCCCCACTTTGACCTAACTCAGAATTGCTGAATTTGCCCCACCTAGGCCGCAACCAGACCTGGTGACTCTTGTCCCCAGCTATGCCTCAATTCGACCTGATGAATCTGGCCCTCACGTGGGCCTCACATGGACCTGGGACTCAGCTGGATAGAGTGGCTCTGGTTCCCACAAGGGGCACACCTGATACTGGTGATTGTGGTCTTATTCTATGCCTCACCAGGACATAGTGATTCTGTTCCCCATCTGGGCTTTCATGGCCCTAGTGACTCTGGTCCTCACCCAGGCATCATTGGGACCTGGATACTCTATTCCACACCTAGGCCTCACTTACCCCGGGACCTCTGGTCCCATTCTGGGCCTCAAACTAAACTGGTTACTCTGGTGCCCCTCTGGGCCTCACCCTTACCTGGTGACTCTGGTCACCCCTTGGGCTTCATTTGGGCCTGGTGAATCTGGTCCTTAGCTGGTCCACATTTGGATCTGGTGACTGGTCGCCACCTGGGCCTCACCTGGACTTGGTGAATCCTGTTGCCACCAGCGCCTCACCTGGACCTTGTGAGTGTGGTCCCACCTGGACCTCACCTGGATCTGGTGTCTCTGGTTCCCATATGGGGCTCTCCTGGACCTGGTTCCTGTAGTCTCCATCTGGCCTCACCTGGAACACAATGACTCTGATCCATATTTGGGCCTCTCCTGGACCTGTTGACTCTGGTCCTTACCTGGGCAACATTGGGACCTGGATACTCTCTTATATACCTGGGCCTCACCTGGACCTGGTGACTGTGGTCCCACCTGGACCTCACCTGGACGAGGTGACTGGTTCCCACAGGGACCTCACCTGGACCTGGTGACTCAGGTCCTCATATGGGCATCATGGGACCTGGGTTCTCAGTTACACATCGGGGCCTCATCTGGACCTAGTGACTCTCGTCCCCCTCTGGGCCTCACCCTGACGTGGTGACTCAGGTCCCCACCTGGATATCACCAGAACCGGGTGACTCTGGTCCCCCTCTGGGACTCCCCCGGAGCTGGGGACACTGGTCCTCAACTGGGCCTCAACAGGACCTGGTGAATCTACTCCTCACTTAGGTCTCGTCTGAACCTTGTGACTCTTTTCCCACCTGGCATCTTTGGGACATGGTTACTTTGTTCCCCACCTGGGCCTCACATGGACATGATAACTTTGCTCCACACTTTGGCCTCAACTGGTCCTGATGACTCTGGTCCCCCGACCTAGACCTCAATCTGGACCTGGTGACTGTGGTCCCCACCTGGGTCTCACCTGGACCTGGTGACTCTCGTTCCCACATGAACCACACCAGGATCTGGTGACTGTGTTGTTCTTGTAGAATCACTTTTAACTGGTGCCTCCAGTCCCCACTAGGGCCTCACGTGGATCGGGTGACTTGGCCTGCAGGTTGGCCTCACATGGACCTGGTTAGTGGGGATGCCACTTGGGCCTCACCCATACCTGGTGACTCAGGTCTCCACGTGGGCCTCTGGGACCTGGTGAATCTCGTCCTTACCTGGTCCTCTCCCAGAACCGGGGACTCTGGTCACCTCCTGGGCCTCACCTGGACCTGGTGAATCCGTCCCCATCTTGGCCTCACTCAGTCCTGGTGACTTTGTTCCCCACCTTGACCTGATTGCTGTGGAGTCTTTCATCGCCTCACCTGGACCTGGTGACTCTGATCCTATCTGCGCGTCACCCAGACCTGGTGACTCTGGTCCTCAGCTGGGCATCATTTGTCCCTGGTGACTCTGTTCTACACCTGAGCCTCACCTGGACATGATAACTTTGCTCCACACTTTAGCATCAACTGGTCCTGATGACTCTGGTCCCCCCACCTAGGCCTAAATCTGGACCTGGTGACTGTAGTCCCCACCTGGGTCTCACCTGGACCTGGTGTCTCTCGTTCCCACATGAACAACACCTGGACCTGGTGACTGTGGTGTTCTTGTAGACTCACATTTACCTGGTGACTCCCGTCGCCACTAGGGCCTCACCTGGATCTGGTGACTCTGGCCTGCAGGTTGGCCTCACCTGGACCTGGTGACTGGGGATGCCACCTGGGCCTCACCCATACCTTGTGACTCAGGTCCCCACGTGGGCCTCTTGGACCTGGTGAATCTGGTCCTTACCTGGTCCTCTCCCAGACCCGGGGACTCTGGGCACCACCTGGGGCTCACCTGGACCTGGTGAATCTGGTCCCCATCTGGGCCTCACGCAGTCCTGGTGACTTTGTTCCCCACCTGGGCCGGATTGCTGTGGACTTTTTCTTGGCCTCCCTGGAACTGGTGACTCTTATCCTATCTGTGCGTCACCGAGATCTGGTGACTCTGGTCCTACCCTGGGCATCATTGGTACCTGTTGACTCTGTTCCACACCTGAGACTCGCCTGGACATGATGACTCTGGAAACTCTCTGTGTCTCACCCTGACCTGGTGACTCTGGTCTCCATCTGGATGTCACCTGGACCAGGTGATTCTGGTACCCCTCTAGGACTCAACCAGATCTGGTGACTCTGGTCCTGAACTGGGCCTCACCGGGACCTAGTGAATATGCTCCATCTGGTCCTCATTTTGACCTGGTGACTCTGATCTCTACCTGGGCATCATCGGGACATGGTTTCACTGCATGGCCTACAGGTTGGCCTCACCTGGACCTGGTGTCTCTCGTCCCCACTTGGACCTAACTCAGAACTGCTGAATCTTGACCCACCTAGGCCGCACAAAGACCTGGTGACTCTTGACCACAGCTATGCCTCAGTTCGAGCTGATGAATCTGGTCCTCACGTGGGCCTCACATGGACCTGGGACTCAGCTGGATAGAGTGGCTCTGGTTACCACAAGGGGCTCACCTGATACTGGTGACTTATTCACCAGTGGTCTTATTCTATGCCTCACCAGGACCTATTGCTTCTCTTCCCCATTTGGGCCGGCATGATCCTAGTGACTCTGGTCCTCACCCAGGCATCACTGGGACCTGGGTACTCTATTCCACACCTAGGCCTCAGGTTGACCAGGGACCTCTGGTCCCATTCTGGGCCTCAAACTAAACTGGTTACTCTGGTTCCCCCTCTGGGACTCACCCTTACCTGGTGACTCTCGTCACCACTTGGGCTTCACTTGGTCCCGCTGCATCTGGTCGTTAGCTGGTCCGCACCTGGATAGGTGACTGGTCGCCACCTGGGGCTTACCTGGACTTGGTGAATCCTGTTGACACCTGCGACTCAACTGGACCTTGTGACTGTGGTCCCACCTGGACCACACCTGGATCTGGTGGGTCTGGTTCCCATATGGGGCTCTCCTGGACCTGGTGTGTGTTGTCTCCATCTGGCCTCACCTGGAACACAATGACTCTGATCCATATTTGGGCCTCTTCTGGACCTGTAGACTCAGGTCCTTAACTGGGTATCATTGGGACCTGGATCTCTCTTATATACCTGGGCCTCACCTGGACCTGGTGATTGTGGACCCACCTGGGCATCACCTGGACGAGGTGACTGGTTCCCACAGGGACCTCACCTGGACCTGGTGACTCAGGTCCTCATATGGGCATCATTGGACCTGGTTTCTCAGTTCCACATCGGGGCCTCACCTGGACCTAGTGATTCTCGTCCCCCTCTGGGCCTCACCCTGACGTGGTGACTCTGGTTCCCACCTGGATATCACCAGAACCGGGTGACTCTGGGCCCCCTCTGGAACTCAACTGGACCTGGGGACACTGGTCCTCAACTGGGGCTCAACAGGACCTCTTGTATCTACTCCTCACTTAGGCCTCTTCTGGACATTGTGACTCTTTTCCCACCTGGCATCAATGGGACATGGTTACTCTGTTCCCCACCTGGGCGTCACCTGGACATGATAACTTTGCTCCACACTTTGTCCTCAACTGGTCCTGATGACTCTGGTCCCCCCACCTAGGCCTCAATCTGGACCTGGTGACTGGTCCCCACATGGGTCTCACCTGGACTTGGTGACTCTCGTTCCCACATGACCCACAACTGGACCTGGTGACTGTGTTCTTGTAGACTCACATTTACCTGGTGACTCAGGTCCCCACTAGGGCCTCACCTGGATCTGGTGACTCTGGCCTGAAGGTTGGCCTCACCTGGACCTGGTGAGTGGGGTTGCCACCTGGGCCTCACCCATACCTGGTGACTCAGGTCCTCACGTTGGCCTCTTGGACCTGGTGAATCTGGTCCTTACATGGTCCTCCGCCAGACACGGGGACTCTGGTCACCTCCGGGCCTCACCTGGACCTGGTGAGTCTGGTCCTAATGGTCCTCACCCAGTCCCTGGTGACTTTGTTCTCCACCTGGACCTGATTGCTGTGGATTCTTTCTTGGCCTCACATGGAACTGGTGACTCTGATCCTGTCTGCGCGTCACCCAGACCTGGTGACTCTGGTCCTCACCTGGGCATCATTGGTACCCGGTGACTCTGTTCCACACCTGAGCATCACTTGGACATGATGACTCTGGAACCTCTCTGGGCCTCACCCTGACCTGCTGACTCTGGTCCCCATCAGTATGTCACCTGACCAGGTGATTCTTGTACCCCTCTAGGCATCAACCAGATCTCTTGACTCTGGTCCTCAACTGGGCCTCACCTGGACCTAGTGAATATGCTCCATCAGGGCCTCATTTGGACCTGGTGACTCTCGTCCCTACCTGGGCATCATCGGGACATGGTTCCACTGCATGGCCTGCAGGTTGGCCTCACCTAGTGCTGGTAAATCTGGTCCCTACCTGGGCATCATCGGGACATGGTTCCACTGCATGGCCTGCAGGTTGGCCTCACCTGGACGTGGTAACTCTAGTACCCACCATGGGCATCATCGGGACATGGTTCCTCTGTATACCCTGAAAGTTGGCCTCACCTGGACCTGGTGAGTGGGGTTGTCACCTAGGCCTCACCCATACCTGGTGATACAGGTCCCCATGTGGGCCTCACTTAGACCTGGTGAATCTGGTCCTTACCTGGTCCTCACCCGGAACTGGTAAGTGTGGTCACAACATGGGAATCATCTGGACCTGGTGAATCTAGTCCCCATTGGGCCTCACCCAGTCCTGGTGACTTTGTTCCCACCTGGACCTGATTGCTGTGGACTCCTTCTTGGCCTCACCTGGAAGTGGTGACTCTGATCGTAGCTGGGCCTCACCCAGATCTGGTGACTCTGGTCCTCACCTGTGGACCATTATGACCTGGATACTCTCTTCACACCTGAGCCGCACCTGGACATGATGACTCTGGATCCACTCTGGCCTCACCATGACATGGTGACTCTGGTCCCCATCTGGATATCACCAGAACCGGGTGACTCTGGTCCCCCTCTGGGACTAACCCAGAGCTGGGGACACTGGTCCTCAACTGGATCTCAGCAGTAACCTGTTGAATCTACTCCTCACTTAGGTTCGGTCTGAACCTTGTGACTCTTTCCCACCTGGCATCAACGAGACATGGTTACTATGTTCCCCAACTGGGCCTCACCTAGACATGATAACTTTGCTCCACACTTTGGCCTCAACTGGCCCTGATGACTCTGGTCCCGCAACTAGGCCTCAATCCGGACCCGGGATGTGGTCCCCACCTGGGGCTCACCTGGACCTGGTGACTCTCGTTCCCACATGAACCACACCTGGACCTGGTCCCTGTTGGTCTTGTAGACTCACATTTACCTGGTGAATCCGGTCCCCCACTAGGGCTCACCTGGATCTGGTGACATGGCCTGCAGTTGGACTCACCTGGACTGGTGAGTGGGGTTGCCACCTGGGCCTCACCCATACCTGGTGACTCAGGTACTCACGTGGGCCTCACTTGCACCTGGTGAATCTGGTCCTTACCTGGTCCTCTGCCAGACCCGGGGACTCTGGCACCACCTGGACCTCACCTGGACATGGTGAATCTGGTCCCCATCTGGGCCTCACCTAGTCATGGTGACTTTGTTCCACCTGGACCTGATTGCTGTGGACACTTTCTTGGCCTCACCTGG